>NC_067239.1:30839739-31142239 GCF_019924925.1 Ctenopharyngodon idella | reverse complement strand
CCCGCGTGCAAGAATTCAAAGCGTTTTTTACGGGATTGAGCAGGATTGAGTCATCAGTTTCCAGGGAAGGATCCAGCGCGTTGTAGGCAGTGGATAAAGGCTGCAAAGAATCATAAATATAGAGAGAATTGCGCGACAGAAAATCTGAAAAACCTCATTGTTTGTAGTAGTCAACATTTCAAACAGGATGACCACGAACACAGTGTTTTACACCGTGTCCTAACCAGACACACCGCGACGCCGCAACACGATAAAAGGTATCTTTTCCATGTTAATCAGAGTTTTTGTCCTAACCAGCCGCGACGGCGACACGCGAATATTCTATTTTAGAAACGGTTTCTATTTCTCCGCGACGTCGCATACACAAAGTATGGCAATGATAATATCAGGTACTGTTTATGTGCTTTATTTAATGTTAAACGCGTCTAATATGAGTTTGAATATCATTCTGTGTTCCCAGCTTTTTAGCTGCAATGAAAACAACACTGGCTCAGATCTTGAAAATAAATAAATGGCAGAAGATCGTTCAAACTGTCAGTGCGAACAAACAAGTGTATTCTATGACAAAGATTGGTTCAGTCACTCCGTATGTACTTTAAATAATGTTTAAATAGTGTAATATTTATGAATTTTACTATGTACTTGCCCATTGTGTCTGCTGTGCTCTTGCCGAGAGAGCCCGCCCACACTCTCTTCTGATTGGCTGTGGTTTTTGATTGATTTTATCGCTTCTCATTGTCGCGTGTGGATAGTCAAATTGCTCATCGCTGGAATCTTATTGCATCGCGTCTGGTTAGGCCAAAATGGAGGGAAAAAACTGAATGAAACTGTCGTTCTGTCAGCTCCGCCCAATGCAAAACGCCATCGCATCCAGGTAAGAAAGCTGTTGCCATTGTGAGACTCAGGCCAGGACTCTTATCAAACATGTGAAGTTTGGGTCAGATCGGACACAGATCGGACACAAGTTCGACACATCGAACTTTGTCAGGCCGCCACGGACACGCCCTTCAACGAAAACTCAAGATCTTCGCAATTTAACGTCGCAAAGGCCTTTAGATTAGACTGACCAAATATGATATTGATCTGATTATATCTCAATGAGGAGTTAATCACAGTGTAAAACATGTCATTTCCTGTTGCCCGCAGGTGGCGCTATGACTGTAACTGAATATTGGCATGTAGATGTCTTCAGGTCAGGACTCTAATAAAATGTGAAGTTTGGGGCAGATTGGACACTGTATACCCGAGTTACAACAACTTCCTGTTTCATGGCGAAACATCGAACTTTGTCAGGCCGCCACGGACACGCCCTTCAGCGAAAACTCTAGATCTTCGCAATTTAACGTCACAAAGGCCTTTAGATTAGACTGACCAATGTGACGTTTATCTGATAAAATCTTTAGGAGGAGTTCGTTAAAATACAACATCTGGAAATGGCAAAAACTGCAAAAAAATTTGCAGAGAAAACTCAAAATATCTCACTTCCTGTTGGTTTTCAGATTTTGTTCCCGTGGACTTTTTTGTAGGTATTGGGCTGTTACATCTGTCTACCGAATTTCATACCTGTACGTGAAACACAGCGAGAAGGGCGCTTAATTGAAATTTTGTAGGTGGTACTATTGAGCCATTTTGCCACACCTAATTCTGAAACCCATATCAGATGTACATTTTCACCACTTCTGACGGAAGTAATAATAGACCAAGCAATTACAATAGGGTCCTCACACCGTCGGTGCTCGGGACCTAAATATTTGAGAGAGTTGCGTGAGGACACGCAACATGAAAAAGTGCAATTGACAATGGAAGGCGACAAGTTGATGAGTCGATTTATTGGCATTTTATTAAAGTCATAGAGCTTTTTGATGGATGCTGAGGCTTTTTAGGTCGGGTAGAATCTGTGATATCTGAACCAGTTTATTTGCTGGCTTCCATGGGTGCAATTCGCTGTGTTTTCCGGCCAACCGGCAACCCGGCATGTCAAAATACTATTGGGTAAATTGGCAGTGGGCGGAGTCACACAGACCAAAACAAAAATGAACATTCCAACACGGAACACACATTTCAAAATAGAATTACTGGCTGTAGAGTAACAAGAACATGAACTTAGCATGTTTCCTAAATAAATGCAAACATATTATGGGATTTTTATGGTTTACTAGTCAAAAAATGACATGCAGCAAATTCAATAACCCTCAATCAATCTGACTGTCCTTGGGCAGGGATACAAAAATGTGGAAGTTTAATCTGTAGTTTTCACAAAAGCCCCGGAGCTGTCAAAAGGACTTTTACTGACAAATAAACAGGAATTTCTCTGCCCAGGTAACATGGAGAATGACTAAACATTGTTCATTTACATACATACATAACAATACAAAGCGGGTTGAAAATCGATAAGTTTGTTCAAATGATTTTTAGATTTGTGCATGAAGCCATCGCACTCCACTAAAAAGCAGCACACTGCCAAACGTCTACATGGATACAGCATTGCATTACACAAGCAACATTTGGTTGCTCAGATGTTCTGAAAGTCTGTCATGCACAAACTGGCAAACACCAAATGATGAACTGATTAAAAACAGCAAAGTCTCATTACAGCGAGATCTTTTCTTCATTTTTAAACCCTCCTAAAAGTTCAAGACCTCATATGCTAATTGATCCTCTTGATTGATGGAGGAATTATTAAATTCGTGGCCTTTTCCGCGGAGCTCCGTGAGATTTAGGACAATATTGACCCATTCAGAAGGAAGCACAGGGAGTCTGCAGTCTGCGCTCCATCCTCTCACACACACAGCTTTTATCTTGAAGTGTTATACAAGAGCCGTGATATGCTCGATCACATGCACACAGCGTATGAAAGTCTGATTAGCGTCGCATGTACCGTTCCCGGAGAGAGCAATCCCAGAATGCAATGCGAGAAGCTCAGTGAAGTACTGTAACACATTCAAGAGAAATTCAGTACTAAAATATTTTTTAAAAATGATTCATATAAAATACAATAATATATAATATTGTATTAGGTCATGTAAATTATAATTCTTATAATAATTTTGTTACAATCTCCATTTCCATTTTATAATATATATAATCTCCATAATTAAGTATACCATTATTAATTATAATATTACTATATAATATAAAATACAACATTATATATAATTAAATATGCATTATAACTATATATATATATATATATATATATATATATAATTACATTACGTATAATATATATTTTCAATTTTATGATATATATATATATAATCTCCATAATTAATTATAACATTATTAATTATAATATTACTATATGTTATAAAATATAACATTATATATTACTACATTAAGTATTATATATAATTATAATAAATTATAAATTATAATTAGTATAATTACATCATACAATTTATAATATATAATCTTAATTATAATTAATTATAACATTATTAATTATAATGTATTACTACTATATAATATAAAATACAACATTATACATAAAATTAAATTAGGTATTATAAATTGTATACAGTATAATTGCCTCTTATAATATTATAATATAGCAATGTTAATTTACATTTATAATATATATATATATATATATATATATATATATATATATATATATATATATAAAACCTTAATTAATTATAACATTAATTATAATATAATACTACTGCATAAAATAAAATACATATATATATATAAAATTTAATTGGGTTTTATAATTTTATAATACATATACATATATATATATATATAATCTCCATAATTAATTATAACATTATTAATTATTACTATATAATATAAAAAACAACATTATATATTTCTAAATTATTGGTATATAGGTATTATAAATTATAATGCATATAATATAATATAATATAGTATAATATAATACAGTTGTAGCCTATGAAGAGCGTTAAATAAGTCACTTTAAAGATTCCATTTCGGGCTGCTGTCTTAGAAGTAGACAGCAAGGCAGCTCTCTAGGGTTTTGGAACGGAGTCCTAATGTGTGTATACGCTGAAATATATCGGCTCCGTTCCAAAACCTAGTGAAATGGAGCCTCAAAAGTAACCGATTTGGAACACTACATATGCAATTAAAATGTTGTTTTATGTTATTATGTTAGTAAGCTAAGTAATGCAATACTCCAAAGCATAAAAATAAGGATACAAATAGACTGATGTCTACATTTTCAAATTGAGAGAAAGCAAACATTTCTATGTGACCTTTCTATGCACTCATCTACCATATCTTGGATTTCGCCACGGAGCTTGTTGCATTGCCTTCTGGGTTTATCTAATGTGCAACAGACTGGCCAAATCAAGGCAACTGTTGCTCCCTACCTTTTGGAAAAGAACGCACCTATAATTCTCTCTATGCAGGAGGCACTAGTTTTTGGAGCAGATCCATAAAGTAGTGGTGTGTTGTGTGGCTGCTGTTCGACGGGACGTCAACTGACAGACACGCTCTGCCATCGTTCCTTGACTCTCCGCACCAGCCAAACAAGGAAAAAGATGGCAACAGACTGAAGTGCTGCTAGAATAGAGCTCAGTCTTTACCATCAGCTGCTGCCAAGGGACACAGGAGCTCAGGCATGCGGTGGCACATGGCCTTCGCAGCGAGAGGTCAGCTGAACGGAGCGGTGCCTTCGTGCTGGCAGCTGGGCATGCATGCGCCGTGCTGGACGCAAATAGTCAACAACCTGCAGTGGTCAAGTGTAGATGTAACCAATCTACTGTACTGTCTGGCTTGTTTGTTGATGCAGAACATATGGTTGATGTACAGAAAACCATTTATTGATCTACATGAGCCTTATTAACTCAAATAAATCAATCAAATGGTGCATATAAAACTCTCTTCTGCTCACCAGAGCTGCATTTATTTGATCAAAAATACAGTAAAAAGTGTGAAATATTTTTACAATGTAAAATAACTGTTTTCTATGTGAATATATTGTAAAATATAATTTATTCCTGTGATCAAAGCTGAATTTTCAGCATCATTACTGCAGTCTTCAGTGTCACATGATCCTTCAGAAATCATTCTAATATGCTGATTTGCTGCTCATGAAACATTTCTGATTATTATCAGTTCATGTTTTTGTAGAAACCATTACACTTTTCCCCGTCCCAGTATTCTTTGATGAATAGAAAGTTCAAAAGAACAGCATTTATGTAACTTTTGTAATATTATAAATGTCTTTACTGTCACTTTTGATCATTTTAATGCATTCTTGCTGAATAAAAGTATTAATATCTTTAAAAAATAAAATAATAAAACAAAGTTTTGAATGCTAGTGTACGAGACATACCGTGAATACAGTCATGGCTAAACAGTGGCAAACAAGCATCAACAAAAACCCAGGATTACACTAAAAAAATTTTAATGTAAAAATTCCCATATGATTATTCAGAAGCGTCGGTCCAAAAAATTCCAAGCAGAGACACGTCTGAGAGTGTGCCATCATCTTTGAAAGTACAGATCGATGTTTGAAAAGTAATTTAGATCATATACAAGCGAAACAAAAAGTAGGCGTTACGAGTCATTTCTAGAAATGAAGAATTCAGCTAGTCCTAGTTCTGCAAGTCTCGAATGACTGTTTGTGAAATTAAAAGTGCAGGGGTTGGATTCGCAAAACAATTCTTATGAACGAAAACTGCTATTTTCTTCTTATTTTCTAAATTACGAGAAAAGTCAGGAAATGTTTTGGGGAATAGTACAAAATGCTCTTCTTTTTTTTTTCTCAAAACGGTTCAAAACGGACTGAATCTGAAAATAATTTTCTTTAAAAACATCATAATTGCATTTTAAAGTTAGGATATCCTCCAATATGTCTTCCTAACAAAAAAGGGTAACACTTTAGTTTAGGCTCCAATTCTCACTATTAAAGGGTTAGTTCACCCAAAAAATGTCATTAATTACTCACCCTCATGTCGTTCCACACCTGTAAGACCTTCGTTAACGTTCGGAACACAAATTAAGATATTTTTGATGAAATCCGATGGCTCAGTGAGGCCTCCATAGCCAGCAATGACATTTCCTCTCTCAAGATCCATTAATGTACTAAAAACATATTTAAATCAGTTCATGTGAGTACAGTGGTTCAATATTAATATTATAAAGTGACGAGAATATTTTTGGTGCGCCAAAAAAACAAAATAACGTGATGGTCGATTTCAAAACACTGCTTCATTAAGCTTCGGAGCGTAATGAATCTTTTGTGTTGAATCATGATTCGGATCGCGTGTCAAACTGCTAAAATCACGTGACTTTGGCGCTCCGAACCGCTGATTCGACACGCCGATTCATAACGCTCCGAAGCTTCATGAAGCAGTGTTTTGAAATCGGCCATCACTATATAATCATTATTTATCGCACCAAAAATATTCTCGTCGCTTTATAATATTAATATTGAACCACTGTACTCACATGAACTGATTTAAATATGTTTTTAGTACATTAATGGATTTTGAGAGAGGAAATGTCATTGCTGGCTATGCAGGCCTCACTGAGCCATCGGATTTCAACAAAAATATCTTAATTTGTGTTCTGAAGATTAACGAAGGTCTTACGGGTGTGGAACGGCATGAGGGTGAGTAATAAATGACATTATTTAATAACTAACCCTTTAACTAGTTGCTTATTAGCATGTATATTACTAGGTGTTTATTAGTACTTACAAAGCACATATTAATGCCATATTAATTCTGCATGACCATATTCTACATACCTTAATCCTACCCAATATCTAAACTTAACAACCACCTTAATAACTATTAATCAGCAGTAATTAGGAGTTTATTGAGGCAAAAGTCGTAGTTAATAGTGAGAATTGGATCCTAATCTAAAGTGTGACCAAAAAAAGATGTTAAATATATTAACTACACTCTTAAAAATAAAGGTTGTTTATTTTGGCATCTATTGTTCCATGAAGAACCTTTAACATCCATGGAAACATTCCACAAAAGGTTATTTAGATTATTTAAAATGTTCTTCACACCAAGAATAAAATGGTTCTTTAAGAAATGATCACTGAAAGGTTCTTTGGGGGGGAACCAAAAACGGTTATTTAATGAAAAAAAAAAACTTTTATTTTTAAAGTCCCCCTGTAGTCAATCATTTTATCCCTTAAAACTCATCTCTGATCACCAAAATGACATATTTAAATGTTTTTTCCTGTGAAAAAATAGCTTAAATGTAACTCTACACCTGTGCCTCATTTATTATACGTGGATCTATGAATATGCTAATTAGCCCCGCCTCCACTCACTCGCACAAGCTCAGAGATCCTCTCGCTAAACGCTGCACAATGGTATCGCTTTTTACAACGTCGGACACATAATTGTAATTAATATGATTAGCCTTTTGCTTGACTATGTTATCAAACAGCTAATAATGTGTTGCTAACGTAAACCAAGTTCCCGTTCTTCATCTCAGAGTCAGACAGCTGCCTTCTAACAATCAGTATCCTTACAAACGCTTTGAACGTCAGTGGAGAAAGACATATAGTTCATCATAACATCATAACACACCCGCTATATTTCTAAATCTACCCGGTTTTTCATATCAACAGACAGTCAGTTCAGTCAGTCAGTTAATGATATGCTAAAGCACATTGACGTTTGTGACGTCAGAAACACCAGCGATTGTCTTTAGATCACTGCAGTTTTAAACAGAAAATACTCAGCAATGTTGTTGACATGAATTTGCACATGGTTTGTCTTAAAAACACCACATAGACACATAAACAACATGATTTTCACCACTTTAAGAGCTCTTATGAAATTTCGTAACTTTCAGATGTTGTCAGAAACAGCAGTGGATTGATTGGAAGGCGTTCATCTTTTCCCAAACACTCTCAAAAGCAGGCTTACCTTTAAGAACGATGGGGTCCTTTCCTTCCCTCCGCAGCGACTCCAGAACCACATGCAGGGGCTGAGAGGGCGTCAGCCGGCCCGGGTCCACCGTGGTCTCGTCGTACACCACCAGCTCTTTGGAAAAAATCCCTTTGAAGGAGTCCTTGCTCTGCCGGCAGGAGATGAGGTCCAGCACGGTGATTTTGCCCTGCTGCAGCCGTCGGCGGCTGATCTTGTCCGAGCAGTTGATGTGCACGGCGCCCCTGATGTGGCTCTTGTTAAACTCCATGAAGGGCCGACAGTCGATGATGACGGGCACCGGCCCGACCGGGTGGCCCAGCGGGCAATGCGTCAGCTTCTTGGCCAGCTCGTTGGGGTGGATGACCCGCATGCCGCCCCTGCTCAGGCTGGAGGTGAGGCTGGGCGCGCTGCCGTGGCCCACCGGCGCGCTCCCGTGGACGCCATAGCCGACTCCGGAGTTCAAGTTGGGGCTGCTGGCGCTGACCTGGCCGTCTTTCTCGTAGGTGGTCACCGTGCAACAGCTGGCACTGCTGCATCCACACGTCAGCGAGCGCGTGGAGCCGCTGGACGAGGGCATATACGAAAGCTTGGTCGCCTGGATCTTCACCACGGTGGTGCTGCTGATGACCGTCGTCTCGCCGACGGTGCCCACGGTGGCTTCCAGGTAGCTGGTGTCCAGGCGGAGTCGGAGTTCCTGAGGTCGTATAGGCCTTGGCAGCGCCACCACAATTCTGTCGTCTAGAGGAGAAGGAGGCATGGAGAGACCACAGAGGGCGGGCACACCACGGAGAACTCGGACGTCCAGACGATCGCTGAGAAACACACGAGAAGTCAGACCACACTTTCTAGCAACTGCGTGGCGGAACGGACAGTCTGTACTCGTCGTGCACAGGCCCCCGACTGAACCCGATTTTAAAGAACGGCTTTCAGCTTACACTTAAATCACCCCGAACACTCAATCGCTAAATGTGTAGACGTGTAGAACTTTGAGAACGTGCCTGAGACTCTCAATGTATTGCTGACCCCATTAAATTCAAAAGAGCACACAGCCCATTCCCAAACACAGCATGTGGACGTGCTGGGAATGAAATATGAAAAGGTTCTGCATCTATGGCTAGACATCATCATTATTTCATGCGGTGACAATGCATGCAATTTACAGATCATTTTCTTTTGCACAGCACAGAACCTGTCAAGGAGGCATCACAACTACAGCCTCACACATGACTGATGAGAGCAATGCACGGAAATTAAGTTTGATTTTTTGGGAAACTGCCCATTTATAAGCATCTAAACGTTAAATATGAGATAAAAAAGCATCATATTGGTCTATATTATGGGTGTTTACTCTTAAGCTCAGCAATTCAAACAACTCTTAATAGTTAAATATGACCGTCAGACTTACATTTAACGCGTTTCTCAGCAATGTCTTCCTTCCGATGCGTGCAGTGACAGTTATCGATCAGTCTGAGCCGCTCAGCCGGTTCCGGCGCTGCAGACCCGCAACATTTTCCTCCCGTCCTGCTTTGCTCTCTCCTCACTGATGTAGCTGGAGTTTGTAGCGGGTCCGCACTAGTATCACTTCAGACTGACACGAGCCTGAACCAATGGAGCTCCGCACTGCTGTTAGTCATGCGGCGATGGAGAGCAACACCGGCCCAGAAATGGGAGGAGAGTGGAGCGGCGCGTGCGGAAGCGCAGGGTGATGTCATTGAGAGCCAATCAGAAGGCAGCTCGGTGAAGCCGGTTTAAAGAGACGGGACGCAAGTGTGAATGCACTGAAATAATGATGATACCGTGTTTAAAAATAACATAAAACAAAACAGAAGATAAAATAACAATGCTAAAAATAAATGTATATCAACACCTAAAGACAAAAATAAAATAGTCATTAAAAAATATATACATATACAGAAAGAGAATTTACTGTATAATTTGGCCATTTAGAAGGCAGATCGGTGAAACCAGTTTAAAGAGACGGGACGCAAGTGTGAATGCACTGAAATAATGATGATACCGTGTTTAAAAATAACATAAACAAAATAACATGATTAAATGTTCCTACGTCAACACCTATAGGCAAAACATAAATTAGTCATTAAAAATAAAGTACAAACAGAAAGAGAATTTACATAATAATTGAGCCAATCAGAAGACAGTTTGGTCAAACTGGTTTTAAAGAGACAAGTGTGGATGCATTGTAATAAATCACAAATAAATAGAGTTTAAAAATAAAATAAAGGGATCCTTTCAATGTCAGCATCTTAAAATAGACATTAAAAATAAAATACAAACAGAAAGAGAATTTACTGTATAATTCAGCCAATCAGAAGACAGTTTGGTGAAGTTGGATTTAAAGAAACGGGACGCAAATGTGAATGCACTGTAATAAAATACAAAAAAAGAAATAAAAAATGGATAAAAAATGAAAATAACAATGCTAAAAATAAAATAAAACAAATGTTGCGGGGTCCTTTCTATGTCAACATCTTAAAAGCAAAAATTAAAATAGATATTAAAAATAAAATACAAACAGAAAGAGAATTTACTGTATAATTCAGCCAATCAGAAGACAGTTCGGTGAAGTTGGATTTAAAGAGACGGGACGCAAGTGTGAATGCACTGGAAAAATAATACAGAGTTTAAAAAAAGATTTTAAAAATTAATTAAAATAATAAAATAAAATACATCAATGTTGGTCAATGGGTCAACACTTCAAAGGCAAAAATAGTCATGAAAAATACAAACAGAAATGTATATACATTGTGATAATTTTTATAATAGTTATATATAATTATATAACACTTCAATACTTTGAAACTTTGATTCATAGCATGTATTACCGGTTCACATTTAATGGCAAATGACTTACTGCTCTGTTAAACATTCAATAATGTTGAAATGACTTATTAATGAAAGTTATTATTACAGGTTCTCTGTGCAAAATAACACTGATAAGTCGACAGAGTTCGTCTCTGATTCACTCGTGTTGAGTAGAGTCCCATTTAAAGCCCATGACTGCTGTTCACAGTGTAGTTTATAGCAGTCGTGAGGCCTTGTTCTCTCATAAGGGCATGGGGACAGTCACTTATCTAGTCTCAAATGTTATAACATGTCTTCATAGTCTAAATTATTCATCTGTGACTAATGAGATGTAATGTTATCTTTATATATATGATCTTACAAGCAGGTGAGTGCTACTCTAATGCAGTCTAGGTAGTGGCATTTATTTTAAATTTCAACTGGCCTATTCTTATGTGTTTGCACTAGAAAGTATGATGTATATATTAGACTTTTCTGTTCAAATGAGTTAATGTGTCTAACTTTATACGCTCATCTCTCCTAAAAATGCTCATCTTGTTTTATTGCCCCGGTACAAGCATAAAATTATATTTAGATGCGTGTATGTGAGTATCAGTCAGTGGAAAAACTGACGTCATGCGGTGTGATATTTAGAGCCCCTGAAGAAGAGGAAATGAACAACCACTTCCTCTTTTGCAGAGGTGTTTTGCTCAGTCCCTTTTCAAAGTGAGATCAGCCTCGTTATTCTCCATGGTGATTCTCATTAGACTCTCAGTACTGTAATACAGTCATTTGAATTTGAATATGAATTCAATACAGCAATGTCCAAAATTCTTTACTTATTACTTATTACTGGGGAGGGGTCTAAATATGTAAATATGTGTAAAGTGTACACTATTGGTCAATAAATAATTAAATAAGTTTTTAAAAAAAAATATTTTTAAAATTATGCTCACCAAGGCTGCATTTGTTTAATCAAAAATGCAGTAAAAACAGTAATACTGTGAAATATTTTTACAATTTAAATATTATATATGAATATTATATTTTATGCTAATTTACACTGAATTTTACATTATTTTGTACTATCAATAGATTTGCATTGTTGCAATACAGTAACTAGACCTATATTATAGTCATCATTCAGAATAATAAGAATTCCCAAAGCTAAAATATCTGGTGGCCACATTACATAAAAAGTGAATTTTGGGAAAAATGCATGAAAACAATGACATTTAAAATAATAATAATAATAGTCCTATATGCTCCATTTTGTTCATGCTATATATAGCCTATATATATATATATATATATATATATATATATATATATATACACGTCATATATATATATATATATATATATATATATATATATATACACGTCATATATATATATATATATATATAGCATATATATATATATATATATATCTCAGGGACATTTCCTCCGAAAAGGCAAGGGAGGCAGTGTCTCCTCAAAAAAAAAAAAAAAAAAAAAAAAACTGCATAAGAAAAACAAAAAACGCAAATATAAAAAAAAAATGTGGCATTAAAAAGTGTAAAAGTCTCTCGTTTTTATAAAGTAAGACTGTACAAAGCCCACTGATTTTAAACATTTAAACAGACCGGGGAAAGTCACGTGAGTGGAGGCAACACCTCCATCGCGCTATGATTGAATATGATTGGTTCGCACGATAAATCCCACCTCTTGATTTCGTGTGCATTAATGGGAAGACTCATTTAAAAAGTAAGTAAACAACTCAGCCACTTACATATCACAGCTTTATGTCACGTGAAAATCATGTAAAAATGCGTAAAAACACTAACTTGATGAAATTTATACTTGGTTTTAATAAACGGAACATTACATTTCGTGTAAAAATACATAATAGAATTGTAGGCTATTTGATCTTTTTATGTAATGTTTATTTAACCAGGAAAATTGAGTGTTTGATATATAAAAAGTGTGAGGACTTTGCCTCCTCGTTTTGAAACACTACCCCAATATTTGACCGGAAGGGTAAACATGACTGTTATTTTGGTCCATTAAGGCTCGTTAGATATAATCAGACACAGAGAGATAAAGTAGCGTGTAAGATTTATTTGAATTTATTACGGAGAGAGAAAGAGATGCGTGTGTGAATTACCGGTATCTGCTCAGCGTCTCTATTAACAATGAAGCTGTGAAGTTTAATCAAAGTCCCTTTAAGACAAGTCATTTCGCTCGGCGGCCATCTTTGAAACGCCTCTCGGGCATTCAAGTGCAGCTCCTATCGCTTTGAATGGGAAAACATCAAATTCTCCAAAGCTGTTTGCCAAGCTTTTTCATATTTGAAATCACCAATGAAATCTGACAACAACTGCCTCATAAATGTAGTTTCTAAACGCTCAAATCATGACAAAAAACGGTTTTTGGCTGGATCAAGCTAATGCGCATGCGCGTCCCAAAGTAAATTTATCTTCCAGCCAATAAGAATCGAGTATTCAGACAGGCCATGGAATAAATAATGCTATAAATAGAATATTTGTATGGGACAAAATGTGACCTGGATTCACCAATTAAATCTTCTCAAATTATGCAAAATGCTCCTGATGGACCTTCAAGAAATACTTGAAACTCGCCTGGATCTGAAGGAGGATGAAAAGTCTCTGAGCTCTACATTGAGAAACATTCAGTTCTGGGAGAGTTAGTCTGCTTGAACAAAGCGTCCATCAACATCTTGCTCAGCATAAGTGTTCAGATGGCCATGATGAGCAACACAAACCTGCCGCACGTGACGAGATGCTGTTGTGGATTTCAAACACAAACGATGGAATTATTACATCAATCTCTCTGAGCTCTAAATCTGTTTATACAGCAGGTTTAACTTCAGTTCATTCATCAGACAAGACAAAAGGCGCAGTTTCTTTCTGTTGAGTGATTTTAGAGATAAAGTTACTCTGAATATTAGATCTACATAATCTCTGTTGAAGAAGACCATACAAGAAATAAAAGACAAAAGATGACAATTAAAATTAGGCCTACAATTAAAAATAAAATTGGAACGAAAAACAATTACACTGTAGAAATGTTACATTTACAGTAAAAATTTACAGTAATTTTGGTGACTGCAACTAAAACAAACCAATATATACTTTATATTACATTGTTAATATAATCAAACTAGTTGAAATATCAAACCTACTAGAATAAGAATTCATATTTAATAAAAAAAAAAAAACATCTTAAACTTTTATATATATATAAATTTAGTCAGGTACTGTTAACCTGAAATTTTGTTTTTGATCATTTAAAAAAAAAAAAAAAACTTAAGTTACTTATGTGCATGTGTGTGTATATTATATATATATATATATATATATATATATATATATACATATATATATACACACACACTTATTAACATTTTTATTGTATAATTTATAAATATATATATTTATTACAATAATACAATAATTTAATACAATATTACATAATTTTTTGCCAAAGTTAACAAGTTACTCATGTTATATTTATATAGAAATTTGTTTTTATTTTTTATTAAATTTAATATAATATATATACACACACATTTTATTAATATATTTATTAATTATATATATTTTATATATATTAAATAAAAATAAATTTCTATATAAATATAACTTGAGTAACTTGTTAATTTTAGCAAAAAATTATATTAATTGTAATAAATTAAACAATTAAAATTATATATAATAAAATAAAAAAATGTTAACAATAAACAAGTGTATATTTGTGTGTGTGTGTGTGTGTATGTATATATATATATATATATGCGTGTGTGTGTGTGTATGTATATATATATATATGCACGCACACAAGTAACAAAGCAAAATATACATTTTATATATAAATACGCCATTAAAATATATTTTATGTTTTATGTAAAAAAAATATAAACTTCATAGGAACAAACCCACTAGTATAATCTCTTAAAATGCTGAAAATGATTAAGTAAGGTTCTTTGTACAAATGTTCATCTAACTTCACACCAGGCTTTGGTTCTGGAAAGCAACAGGCTTCAGAAACGCAGCATTTGCGCTCCCTGCTGGTCACAATCAAGACTGACAGTCCATTCACTGCATTTCTATTATTTTAATTCAAAGTGAAGCTCAACATGAGCAGCTACTCAGTATATCAAGCAGGGGTCGGCACCTATGGCGCGCGCATGTGACGCACTGATTAACTCTTAAAAGAATGGCACTTCGTGACAAAAAGGTTGCTGACCCCTGATGTAAACAAAGAGTCTTGTGTCATACATGGACAAGTGAAACAAATCTAAAAACAAAAAGTCTCTATTTTACACGTTTATTATAAAACGTATTTAGGCTTCTTAGTCTTCTCCATCTTTTTCCTTCTCCATCATCCTTTCCTCCATCTTTTTCTTCTCCAGCTTCCTCTTTCTCTCCATCTTTTCCTATTGATTCTCCCAGACTGTCCATTTCTTTGTTTTACGTTTAGACTTAGATTTCCAAAAAACTTTACAGTATGGTGAATCTGTGAACAGAAAACAAAATGCACAGGAACATATTAAATGTCATGATCAAAAGACAAAACCCGGTTTTAATTCATGTCAGGAATCATCTGAACACACATTACAGACTCCACACATAAACTGAGACCCAAAGGTTTCTGTTCTGGTTCTACTGAGGACACTGAATGGAAACTATTTATCAGGAAAAAGACAATCACGTACTTACCTTTTTCACCTACTATCTTCAAAACTTCTCTCTTGACCTTCACAAGGCTGATGTTCTCGACAATGTCTTTCTTGGAGATATAGCTTCTGAAGTGTAAGGGGAACCACAGCGGTCGCCTGGATTTCCATTCCTTTTTTATAGTCTCCTTGCATTTTCTAAACAAGTACAAATCAACATCACAAGAAACATTAACAACACCTTTATTCTTTTCTTTTTCAGCCATTCTGTTGTAGATTTGCTGGTGATCTTCAGATCATTGTCCAGTTGCATGACCCAATTTTGGCCAAGCTTTAGCAGTCAGACGGACGGCCTCACATTTGACTCTAGAATACCTTCATATACAGAGGAGATCATGGTCAACTCAATGACTGCAGGGTGCTTTGGCTACAAAACAAGCCCAAAATCATCACCCCTCCACCAACATGCTTGACTTTTGGTATGAGGTGTTTGTTCTGATATGCTGTGTTTAGTTTTCACCAAACTTGGCATTGTGCATTAAATTCAAATTTCATGATAATTTACGCTGAATGTCCTACGCCTTCCCTATTCAACTTACGGAACGAACGCCAGTTCCGTTTTTTCCGTAAGTTGAATAGGGAAGGTGTAGGACATTCAGCGTAAGCTTTTTGAAGAATACGAAAGTACGGTTTTGGCGGAACCACTTGAAGGCGATCATTTGTTCATGTAAAGTATATACATTTAAATTTTTTTTGGAAAATGACCAATCGTTTCTCTAGATAAGACCCTTATTCCTCATCTGGTATCGTTTAAAGCCTTTTGAAGCTCCACTGAAACTGTAATTTTTACCTTCAACTGTTTGGAGACCATTGAAGTCCAGTATATGGAGAAAAATCCTAGAATGTTTTCCTTAAAAACCTTCATTTCTTTTTGACTGAAGAAAGAAGGACATGGGCGTCTTAGATGACATGGGGGAGAGTAAATTATCATGAAATTTTTATTTAAAAGTGGACTAATCCTTTAAGGCCCAAACATCTCCACTTTGGTCTTGTCTGTCCAAAGGACTTTGTTCAGATGCAATTTTGCAAACTTAAGCCGAGCTTAGAGAAGCAGCTTTCACCTAGCAACCCTTCCAAACATGCCATACTTGTCCCGTCTTTTTCCAAAAAGCCCTCCATGGATCGGACTTGTTTGTTCAGCATATCCCACAGATGCTCGATTGGATTGAGATCTGGGGAATTTGGAGGCCAAGTCAACATCTCAAACTCGTTGTTGTGCTCCTCAAACCATTCCTGAACCATTTTTGCTTTGTGGCAGGAGCATTATCCTGCTGAAAGAGGCCACAGCCACCAGGGAATACCGTTTCCATGAAAGGGTGTACATGGTCTGCAACAATGCTTAGGTAGGTGGTACGTGTCAAAGTAACATCCACATGGATGTCAGGACCCAAGGTTTCCCAGCAGAACATTGCCCAAAGCATCATACTGCCTCCGCTGGCTTGCCTTCTTCCCATAGTGCATCCTGGTGCCATGTGTTCCCCAGGTAAGCGACGCACACGCACCCGGCCATCCACGTGACGTAAAAGAAAACTTGATTCATCAGACCAGGCCACCTTCTTCCATTGCTCCGTGGTCCAGTTCTGATGCTCACGTGTCCACTGTTGGCTCTTTCGGTGGTGGACAGGGGTCAGCATGGGCACCCTGACTGGTCTGTGTCTATGCAGCCCCATACGCAACAAACTGTGTGTATTCTGACACCTTTCTATCAGAACCAGCATTAACTTCTTGAGCAATTTGAGCTTCAGTAGCTCGTCTGTTGGATCGGACCACACGGGCCAGCCATCAGTGAGCCTTGTCCGCCCATGACCCTGTCTCCGGTTCACCACTGTTCCTTCCTTGGACCACTTTTGATAGATACTGACCACTGCAGACAGGGAACACCCCACAAGAGCTGCAGTTTTGGAGATGCTCTGACCCAGTCATCTAGCCTTCACAATTTGTACCTTGTCAAACTCGCTCAAATCCTTACGCTTGCCCATTTTTCCTGCTTCTAACACATCAACTTTGAGGACAAAATGTTCACTTGCTGCCTAATATATCCCACCCACTAACAGGTGCCGTGATGAAGAGATAATCAGTGTTATTCACTTCACCTGTCAATGATCGGTGTGTGTGTATATAATATATAGAATATAAGTTGCAGCAAATATGTATGTTTGTATATGTTTAGGCTTGGCAAGTGTTGTTTACAATGATTTACACTTATTTTTCATTCCTGTTCTGAATACTATTAAATGTAAAGGAACTAAAATATATGTTTGTAAATGTTTCAGTATTATACATTATTTCTGATATAAAATAAACTTGCCTTGCCAATGTAATTATTATTATTTTTTTTTACTTATACACCTATCTGACAAAGCAATTTTTACCCGGTGCAACTTATTTTCCACAATATTACAGTATTAACCAAAACTTACTTCCGTTTGAGTATCTTCATAATATTCAGAAGACAGGACCAAGCCTTTATGTCACATTTCCAACTGGCAAACTCCAGAAGGTCCATTGAAATGGAGAAAGCATCTTCTAGATCACTCATTAGCTCTGGAAAAAAAGCAGAAACTGATTTAAATCGAAGCCTTTTACTTTACACATTTCAGTTACTAGTGGGTGATGAATCTAAAAACCAAAAACAACAAAAAAAAACAACAGACTTGTGCTTGTTTCACACATACATAACATTTACTCATTTTTTATTTAAAATCCAAAAGTTGTTACTGAACATGGCTTGTCGTCAGCATTGCGATTCTCTTTGTATAGTCTACACTCATTTAAACGTTTTACTTATATTTATATAAAGTAATACTTTAGATTTATATATTACATTGCTCAAGCAAGTAGCACAGCATTTAAACATATGCTATATGTTAAAATCACAAACATTTTAAATTAAAAATTACAATTAGAATCTCGTCTTTTCTTTCGCTTTTAAATCTTTATACAAGAAATCCTGCAGGTCATAAAGAACTTTTGTTTTTCCACCTCCACGAAGAAAGTGCTATCCATTACGTCTCCTTGTTTTTCCAAACACGAAGGTGTCGTTTCCCTTGCTTTACCTGACGCAAAAAGCCATTTGTTGACTTTGAAACAGAGTAGACTTTAAATTATATGCATCTATGGTGAAATTACTAGAATTTCGCGTCAATACATGTTTATTTTAATGCGAACAATGCGCTGTCACAGCAAAAATAGACTCGTGCGGAAACAAAAAGTTTAGTTTTCATACGTACTGGTGTGCTTCAGGAGAGAGCAGAGCTCCAGCATCAGTTCATGACTTGGGACTAAAGTTTGCAGAACCTGAGCAACAGAAATAAATTCATATAAATTAGGGATAAATTAATCATTTTAAAGTCCCTGTAAAGTCAATTCTGACAATTGTTTCTAAACACATTATAAATGTTACAAATGTATTGCTGAAACACATTACAAAAACTGGGAACTATGTAGTACTGAATTGTGAAGTTACAGCGTTAAACAGTTTTTCACCAATTCTGTGTTCAGGATTTTTTGGGCGGAGCTAAAACGGGGGTTTGGTGACGCACTGGAGCCCCCGAGCATGGCGCCGCCCCAAACACTATATAACGTCAGTTTGGAGCCTGGGTATGCGCAGAAGAAATCGTCAGTGGAGCCCGGAGGCGGAGTCACAGTTTCAAACCTCCGCCCAGACGACTGCGTCATCATTGATGTATTTTAAATAGGCTATATAAATTATACACAATTTAAAATTCTACCTATAAAATAATAGGCTATTCTGTTTCTAGAGCAATATATTTGAAACAGCAAATTCAGTAGATAAACTCAATATATGCCACTAAAAACAACTCTAAAATGTCATAAACGGTCCTGCTATATTAAATAAAGTTGAACTAATGTGACAGGAGATCGATTGCTGTAGACAGTGCTCTATAATTAATTAGAGTAGACTATCATTAGTTTTGTCCTGCTAATTATTATTTTATACCCATAAAAATAATTAGTAACTGCCAGATAACGATCACCTGCTTTTTGACAACATGGCTAACGTTAGGCGTGTTATCTTAGTTAATAACATTTATTAATTAGCTTATAAAGCCCACATTTAACGTTACCGAAATAAGCTCAGTGATCCGTCAGATCCTGTAGGTCGGTTAGTACAGTTTACTGCTGAACAACTCATTTTGTTGGTGTGAAATAACACAGAAATCGAAAATTATTAGTTAGTTATATATCTTCAATCTCCCCTCGAAGCTCTGACAGTCCTCAGAGAAGCTGTCAATCACAACTGTCAATCATGACGACACGTCCCATTTCTATAGCATCAAATTGCTAGCTAAAATCAAACTTATCACAAAAACGAACAATTGAATATATATCAGCGTGATAACAACTACCTTAAATGACCAAAACCATCTTTCGGAAAATTTTATTTGAAGCGTAATTAATTTTTTTGTTTTGACTCAAGTCCCGTTCGCTTGCATGGAGAGGGCGAGGTTTATGACCTGTACTGCATCCAGCCACCAGGGGGGCGATCAAAGAGCCCGCAGCTTCACTTTTCAGGACGTATGAGGCACACCCGGTCATTACCGTTGGTTATACAGCCTACATTTTGCTAGCTATTAATGCCTTTGTCACGCAAATGCATATTACCTGGTTGCGATAATATACAAAACAGCTCGGTCTCCTTTTTTAAATTTCCTAAAAACGATGATATGAAGAAGGGGTGGAATACTTTTGTCTCTGCAGTGATCATTTTACACCGGATAATTTTACAAACTTTCATCAGAGACAACTGGGATTCACTGATAATCCGCTGTTATTGGTGAATGGGGCTGAATATCTCCCGCCTCGGCCTTCATCCTCCCGTCCCACCGACAACCGATGATATGGGGCCGGACAGAGTCTCTCCCGTTCCGGCCTTCATCCTCCCGTCTCGCGGCGCTGACATCTGTCGGCTTGACAACAGTCGGCAGTACGTGCCCACCAATGAGTGTAAGTTGCCTTGTGTGCTTATGTTATAATTTGTAGGTAGTCCGCAGTAACTCTACTAAATTTTGCAACCTTCTAACGTGATTCTTTTGTTTATATGCATCAGTATGTTTGACTCCTTAGACAAGTCAGTTGAGACGGGTGGGCGTGGTTTCAGCGCCGCCAGCGGACACGCCCCCAGCGTTTGAGAGCAGAGAATACAGCTTATTTTTTCACGATTTTGATAACTTATTTCATTTACTTGCCGATTTTTTTAATCTTTCAAATTTGACTGGGTGGTTAATAACACATTTTTCTGTGGTGTGACAAACTCAGAACACATACTTTAATATGGCTTTACAGGGACTTTAATGAGGAACTTTATGCATGTTCTGAACCATTTCATACCTTTAATGAACCGATGAGTTTGGCTTCTGGGGCATTGTGTCTCTTGAGGAAATGGTACAGGTACACATGAGCGTTGGGATTGATTGGAAAATCCTCGTTGTAAGCGTAATTCTCCAGAACCTCCAGAGCGCCGTCCTCATCGTTGTAAAACTCCAGCATCTGCAGCGGATGACACATAAAGACCACTTTAAAGGGTTAAACAAAAAAATGACAGTTGTGTCACCATTTACTCACCCTCATGTCATTACAAATAAAATGAATGCATGTACATTAAATTAAAATATGACTTTCTTTCTGTCTTTAAAATGCATTTTTTGGAGCTTGTTTGATTGCACAAAGCTGTGTGAAGACTCACAAGGGTGAGTAAATGATGCCAGAATTGTCATTTTGGTTTAAACAAGCCATTTAAACAAAGAAATGATCAAATTGCACAAGGTAAGATGTTGTCTCACATCAATGAAACTCAACACAAACGGGTCCCAGATTCCAGGCTGACTGATGATTTCCTTCAGGGTCACAGAAGCTTGTCTGAAGCAGCTGTGCATGTCACAGTTACGGCTCATCTCATCTGATACCAGAAACAGTGACAAGAATGCATTAAACTGATCAAAAGCGACAGTAAAGACATTTGTAACATTACAAAGAATTTCTGTTTCAAATGAATGCTGTTCTTTAATAATAAATAAAATATCACAAATGTTTTCAACAATGATAATAATCAGAAATATTTCTTAATATGCTGATTTGCTGCTCAAGTTGTGAAACTTTTATCATAGGAGGCAGTGTCTCCTCAAAAAAACTGGATGAAAAAATAACCGATATTCCAAAAATAAAAATGCAAATATTTACAAAATATGACATTAAAAATTGTTTTTATAAAGTATCACTGTTCAACAGTGACACCCACAGGTGAAGTTACAGCTCCTTTGTCCCCATTGATTTAAAACAGACCCCCTAAAATGTGCGCTGGTTTAGAGGAGGTTAATTGAGAATGAATGAGGAAAAGTCATGTGAGAGGAGGCAATGCCTCCATCGCGCTATGATTGGACATGATTGGTTATTATTGGATATAATTGGTTCATGCAATAAATCCCGCCTCCTGATTTCATGCACACTTGAATTGGCCTAAATGAAGTCAATGATGGCCTTAACGGGAAGACTCATTTAAAGGGCACTTATTATTCCCCTTTTTACAAGATGTAATATAAGTCTCTGGTGTCTCCAGAATGTGTCTGTGAAGTTTCAGCTCAAAATACCCCACAGATCATTTATTATAGCTTGTCAAATTTGCCCCTATTTGGGTGTGAGCAAAAACACGTCGTTTTTGTGTGTCCCTTTAAATGCAAATGAGCTGCTGCTCCCGGCCCCCTTTCCAGAAGAGGACGGAGCTTTAACAGCTCATGCTTCAGTTGCTCAACAACAACAAAGCTGGAGAATCTCACGCACCCAAAATGATGAAGGTATTCAGCCTTACATTGTTCAAACCGGAGTCTGACACTGATGGAGAGACTCAGGAAGAAGTTACAGCTTTTAGAATGAAACTGGAGTTGATTCAACTCATCGACTAGCATGTGCCGTCATGTTAATCTTTTGTGCAAATCCAGTGTTGAATTGACCCTCGTTTGTGAAGCAGTCCGGCGTAAAATGACGGCATGGTAAACGCACTGTACTACAACAACTCTTCCTCTTCTCTAAAGCAGCCCAACATGGCCTCACCCCCTTTATTGCGTGTTCTCAGGGGCGGGGTTTATGTAAATTTTAGGGTTAGTGATGTCACCAACACAGGAAGAAGCTCATTTTAGTCCCTGCCAGCCGTTTGTTGTAGTCCTTAAACAGCGAATTCTGTAAAAGAAAATCTCTCTAACTTTGAGCGTCGTAACTTTGCAGATGTTGTTTATGCTCAAACAGCAACATTACACACTAACTAAAGTTAAAAAAGTGAAATCATAATCAAGGACCCCTTTAAGAAGAAACAAAAGCGCGCCACTCTTAAAAAAAAAAAAAAAAAAAAAAAGGAAGGTGCGCTCACATTCTCTGTTTCTGAACTCCCTGAAACGCCTCCATTGTAGTCTTGAGTTTTCTTCCAGGAACGAACACGCCACAATATTCCTCATTTAAATAATTCATACGCAGAATAAAGGGGCGGGGCCTGGTTGAGTTAGTTAGTTAGTAGTGTGTTGAAACTGGTGGTTATGGTAAGGGGCGGGACATTTTCCAAACACGCTTGAAGCGCTTGACCAATCACAACACACCACTCCAGCCAACCAATCAGAGCACATTGTGCTGTTCAGAAGGAGGGGCTTCATAGAGACAATGGAGATTATGAGGAAAATAAGCATGAAAACATGTTCTAGGAGAGCCCAAAAACAACATCAAGACTTCAATAAAGGGCGTAATAGGTCCCCTTTAAAAATATTCAAATAGAACCCACAGAGAAATTCATCATTTAAGACAGATGCAAGAAGGAAGACCCATTTTTTTTTACTGTTTATTGTTTCACATAACTCAGATAAAATATCTTCCTACCGGTTCCAGGAACAGAGGACTTCTTCTTGCACCAGATCAAGTAATCTAGGAAACCGCAGTAGGCTTGGATGAGTTTTTTGGTGTCGCCCTGAGCGATCGTGAATGTGCCATGTTTCCAGCTCTGTCCGATGGACAACTGCCTCTTGGCTTCATCCATCTGCCCGTTCAGCAGGAGATGAAAGCTATGCTCCAAACAGATCTACAACATTCACATGACACACTGATAAAAATGCATGCCTTGAATGCAGTGTAAATGTTGTAAAAGGGAGGTTTGGGCTCCTTAATGCAATGCAAACCTTTGAGAAGTTTTTGACTCCATTGTTTTTCAACTGTTCATATACAGCATTGAAATCTTCAGCGGTGGCGTTAGGGAGATGACGCAGAATTTCTGTGCCTATTCTCCACATGATCTGTTGGACACAATTATGCAGTCAGCAGAGAAACACTTCATCCATACAGTAGCAAACACACACAAAAAAATAGGAGGATCCAACTGGAAAATACAAACAAGTCAGCAGGCGCGGGGGACAGGGGGTCATGATTCCAGCAGTTTTGAAAAGACAGCAGTCGACCCCCACACTTTTGATAAGGGCTGCTTCAGTCAGCCACAAACTCTATATCATCTTTTGGCTTAGGATATTTTCTTTAAATTAAACCATTTTCACATTTCTGTGAGCTTATGTACTGTTTTGATTTTGATAAGCATCGATGGCATCGATAAAAGAGATCTTTGAAAGCGAAACTGAAAGCTAAAGTGATGATTGCCTCGGCCAGCGACGCACTGGAGAGGACTCTGCGTTTGGTATGTATATATACTGTATTACTGCATTTACAATGCTTATACTCATTTTCGATATAATCATTAGGGCCTGAGCACCGATGGTGTGAGGACCCTATTGGAATTGCTCGGTCAATTATTCTTCTCCGAAATGAATCGCATTTTTGAGGGCCTAAACATGCTCGAAAACTCATGAAACTTTGCATGCGTCAGAAGTGGTGAAAATTTACGTCGGATATGAGTTTCATAATTAGGTGTGGCAAAAAGGCTCGATAACGCCACCTACAATACATAGACAGATGTAACAGCCCAATACCTACAAAAAAGCCCCTGGGAGCAAAATCTGAAAACCAACAGGAAGTGAGATATTTAGAATTTTCTCTGCAAAATTTTGGCAGTTTTTGCCATTTCCACATGTTGTACTTTAACAAACTCCTCCTAGAGCTTTAATCAGATCAATGTCATATTTGGTCAGTCTAATCTTAAGGCTTTTCAGACGTTAAATTGCGAAGATCTAGAGTTTTCGCCGGAGGGCGTGTCCGTGGCGGCCTGACAAAGTTCGATGTTTCGCCATGAAACAGGAAGTTGTTGTAACTCGGGCATACAATGTCCAATCTGCCCCAAACTTCACGTTTTATTAGAGTCCTGACCTGAAGACATCTACATGGCAATATTCAGTTACAGTTATAGCGCCACCTGTGGGTAACAGGAAATGACATGTTTTACACTGTGATTAACTCCTCATAGAGATTTAACCAGAAGCACATCATATTTGGGCAGTCTAATCTTAAGGCCTTTGAGATGTGTCCGTGGTGGACTGACAAAGTCTGATGTTTCACCACGAAAGGGGAATCACATTTTTGAGGGCCTAAACATGCTCGAAAACTCATGAAACTTTGCTGATGCGTCAGAAGTGGTGAAAATTTACGTCTGTTATGGGTTTCAGAATTAGGTGTGGCAAAATGGCATCACCTACAAAATTTCAACAAAGTGCCCCTGACCCTACGTTTCACCTACAGGTATGAAATTCGGTACACATATCTAACAGCCCAATACCTACAAAAACGTCTCTTGGAGTGAAATCTGAAAACCAACAGGAAGTCAGATATTTTGAATTTTCTTTGCAAAATTTGTGTAGTTTTTGCCATTTCCAAACGTAGTATTTTAACGCACTCCTCCTAAAGATTTTATCAGATAAACATCATTTTTGGTCAGTCTAATCTAAGGCCTTTGTCACATTAAATTTGCGAAGATCTAGAGTTTTTGCTGAAGGGCGTGTCCATGGCGGCCTGACAAAGTTCGATGTTTCGCCATGAAACAGGAAGTTGTTGTAATTCAGACATACAATGTCCGATCTGCCCCAAACTTCACATTTTATTAGAGTCCTGGCCTGAAGACATCTACATGGCAATATTCATTTACAGTCATAGCGCCACCTGCCGGCAACAGGACATGACATGTTTCACACTGTGATTAACTCCTCACAGAGATTCAAACAGAACCACATCATATATGGTCAGTCTAATCTTAAGGCTTTAGCGATGTTATATTGCAAAAATCTTGAGTTTTCATTGGAGGGTGTGTCCGTGGCAGACTGACAAAGTCTGATGTTTCGCCATGAAAGAGGAAGCTGTTGTAACTCAGGCATACAATGTCCGATCTGCCCCAAACTTCACGTTTAATAATAGTCCTGGCCTGAAGACATCTATATGACAATATTCAGTTATGGTCAAAGTGCCACCTGTTGGCAGCAGGAAGTGTGGCACTTTGAAATGACTTTGCCATAATTCTCCTGTATTCACTCACTTACATGCATGTTGCCCACTGTTCACTGTTTTCCTGATGCCAACGGGTGGCGGTGACCCGGGTGCGAGGGCCCTTTCATCACTGCTTGCAGCTTTAATTATTATTTTTGAAATGCGAAAGCACAGCAACCAATCTGATAAACTATTATTTGACCAAAAAAAAAAAATTGTCAAAACTACATTTAGGATATGGCTGCTTGCACAGCAGTCTGCAAGTATGCAGACTAGAAAAAAATTGTAATTTCTGTAAATCTACATTTTGTTATTGTGAAATGGATATTACAGTGCAAAAACTGTGTGCATAAACAGTGATTTTTTTTGGTTTCAGTTGCTGCTGAAGATTAGTGAGCTCCAGCCGGGTGATGCTCACCACAGGTGACAAAAATGATGCACATATAAGGAATTATACAAATCTGGAGGATGTAGATCCTGTCTTGGATTTTAATAGACCACATATATTTTATAATTTATAGAGTTTTGTGTCTCCTGAAAGAATAAAACTGATCAAAGTCAAAAAGCGCCTCTTTTTTTGTTTGTTTATTATAGAACAGACAACATATACAACAATATTTATCACTTTCAGCAGTGTATTATGTAATTTCAAAGTGTTTTCTGTAAATTGACACTGGGATATTGCATTTAAACCACTGTGTATGAGTATTGGGAGACTTTAGTTTTTGGGTAGGTGGAAATTTCATTAAAAAAAAGGTAATATTCTTCCCTTCAGGTGAATTTGAATAATAATGTGAATTACACTTTCTTTGTAACTTGAATAAGGAAGGCGGTCTGGCGTAAGCTAGATATTTTACTTCATTTTTTACACAAATGCATCGCTTCGCTTCAGAAGGCCTTTATTAGGACGTGTGGAGTATGTTTATGATGGATGGAAGCACTTTCTTCAGCTCATACTTGTTGGTCCCGCTCACTGCCATTATAAAGTTCGAATGCATCAGGATATTAATTAAAATATCTCCGATTGTGTTCATCAGAAAGAAGAAAGTCATATACACCTAGGATGGCTTGAGGGTGAGTAAAGCTTGGGGTAATTTTCATTTGAAAGTGAACTAATCCTTTAATCCAGGGCACTAAATTCAAACCATCAACAATATGATTCACAATTGTTAGTGGGTAAACTGCAAATTAAAACATGTTTGTAGGTCATCATGAGGAATTGATTGAATCTGTTTGATGCTTAGAAGCAATATTATGTGACAGGCTATGGATGCAATGAACAGTGTCACAATAGAGATAATACATATGTTATGTTACTTCAATGCAAGACAAGTGAATCAAGCAAGTCTCTAAGAAGCTTATAAGCTGATTGAACAGAGTTTTAAAAGTCTGTTGTACCTCAGAAGTCGTTGGATGCAGTCCCATGACACTCATGGCCTCCAATGTCTGAATGCAATTGTTGTAATATACCAAAGCCTCCTGCCAGTTATGAAGCAGCATCGCATCTCTGATCTGCTTTAGACACTTTCTGTTCGTCTTGAGAAAGTTCATCGATGAGGGTGCACCTGAACATCAAAACATCAGAGGGACTGAGTTGCCTTGACCACATAAACGCCAAGTAAATATGATGAGATAACACCAGAACATCACCTTTCTCGTTCGTCTGATACTGGATGTAAACAGGAATTTGAAGCCGTTCCTGACTTGTGCTGTCATCCTCTGGAGCATCATGTGCGATATTGAGCTCAGCCTCTAGATCATCCATAGCTCACTGCTTTACGAATTGCTTTCCTCTCAAGAATATTATGAAGAACGTGTGAATAAAATAAACTAAACTTCTCAATACACGCTTTACTATCGCACGTCTCAACGCGTGGACGTTTAAAGTGAACACAACTGTTCTTCATCAACAAAAAAAAAAAAAAGTGGTGAGTGTGAGCGGCTCACAGCGCCACCTGCCGCACTGGAGGACAACGCGCAGGTTGTTCGATCGATTATTAGACAAGTTGCAAAATCTATTTATTTCTGGATCTGAAGCTCTAAATCTATTTATACAGCAGGTTTAGAGAGTCGACTGGGTAAAGTCAACTTCAGTTCATACGTCAGACAAGACAAAAGGTGCAGTTTCTTTCTGTTGAGTGATTTTAGAGATAAAGTTACTCTGAATATTAGATCTACATAATCTCTGTTGAAGAACACCACACAAGGAATAAAAGACAAAAGATGAAGAACAATTAATTACACAGTAGAAATGTTACATTTAATAAATAAATAAATAAACTGAGATTATATATATATATATATATATATATATATATATATATATATATATATATATATATATATATATATATAATGTATATTTATTTTATGTTTTAAGTAATAAAAATATTAACTTCATAGGAACAAACCCACTAGTATAATCTCATTAAATGCTTTAAATGATTAAGTAAGGTTCTATCCACAAATATTCATCTAACTTCACACCTGGCTTTGGTCAAAGACCATAGATGTAAAGACGGTTCATTTCTATTAGTAATTAACGTTAGACTTTAAGCAACAGCTGTTGATGGAACGGGAACGGCGAACGGAAGTAAACTGTCAACTGCCGTAGCTAAAGAACGCAAAAATCGCTAATCAACAACAAAAAGGACGGCGTAACGGATAATTTAATCATTTGCCATGGCAAAAAAATAAATAATATTTAAATAAAAACAAGAGAATGGTACAGATAGGCTATAATTAAAATACCACATATTCATAAAACATAACATTTACTTATCTAATCTGTCAAGTATTATCGACTAGGCTACATCAAATCGGTTATTCTCCCGTAGTAGGCAGGGTTGCCAGGTTTTCACTACAAAACCCGCCCAATAGCGTTCTGGGGGGTAAAATTCGCGTTTTTGGCGGGGCTCCCCTGTTAAAATTCGCATTCCAGGGACTAAATATCACGTTATTTTGGTTCGATTCAACCCGCGGCAACAGTGTAAAAGTAGCACAATTCCGCGGGAAAACCGCGGACTTGGCAACACTGGTAGACGATTACAGTAGAACGTCAAGGTTAAATTCGCGCATCCTCAACAGAACGCCAGAATTGAGTATCTCAGGGATGGCGTGTTTTTGTAGGCCACCCGGAAGTTAGCGGCGCGCAGGTTCCCTCGATCGAAAGCCAATGCATTTTTCCCGTAGACTTTTGGAAAATCGCAAAAAATAAGCTCTGTGTTTAACAAAGGGTCATGACCCTTACACGTTTTGTCTATCAAGATAATCTTTACAAGTTAACACAACATTTATACATTTTGAAGCCTAAATAAAGTCGTCCGATATAAAAAGCTAACAGTAGGCTATAAACGGACTACAGCACACCATGGTCGCGGATCACCACCAAGCTTCCTCAAACTTTATTTAAAAACAAGTTCGCTGATTATGATCTGCGCTGTGTATGAACCGAGACTCACGCTTAGGACTGCATATGTGAATTGGCTCGTCTAGCCTAAAAAAATAAGCTTTTTAACGCTATTTGAGCAAAACAAACAAACATGGTACAGTTTGTGTCAGATTTTGTTGCTGATTTGAAATATGTCATTTAACTGAGTTCACCAAGCAGTTTTTGAGATTTAAGGATTCCCCTATTCAAATAGTCATGGATGCCTTAAACAGAGGCGTTGCAAATATGGCCGCCGAGTGAACAGACTTTCCTTGAAAGGGACTTTGCTTTGGTTCTGGAAAGCAACAGGCTTCAGAAACACAACATATGCTGGTCACAATCAAGACTGACAGTCCGTTCATTGCATTTCCATTATTTTAATTTAAAGTGAAGCTCAACATGAGCAGATACTCAGTATATCAAGCAGGGGTCGGCACCTATGGCGCGCGCATGTGACGCACTGATTAACTCTTAAAAGAATGGCACTTCGTGACAAAAAGGTTGCTGACCCCTGATGTAAACAAAGAGTCTTGTGTCATACATGGACAAGTGAAACAAATCTAAAAAAAATCTCTATTTTACACATTTATTATAAATTGTATTTAGACTTCTTAGTCTTCTTCATCTTTTTCTTCACCTTCTTCAACTTCAACTTTTCCTTCACCATCTTCATCTTTTCCTTCTCCATCTTTTCCTTCTCCATCTTTTTCTTCTCCATCTTCAACTTTCTCTTCTCCATCTTCAACTTTTTCTTCTCCATCTTCAACTTTTCCCTCTCCATCTTTTCCTTTTCCTTCTCCATCTTCATCTTTTCCTTCTCCCTCTTTTTCTTCTCCTTTTCCATCATCTTCTTTACCTTCTCCATCTTTTTGTTCTTCCTGAGTGTGTATTCCTCTGTTACACTTCCAAACTTTATCTCAAATTCCAAAGCCATTTTATTGTATACTGAAGCTGTAAACAGAAAACAAAATGCACAGGAACATATTAAATGTCATGATCAAAAGACAAACCTGGTTTTAATTCATGTCAGGAATCATCTGAACACACATTACAGACTCCACACATAAACTGAGACCCAAAGGTTTCTATTCTGGTTCTACTGAGGACACTGAATGGAAACTTCATCATTCTATCAGGAAAAAGATAATCATGTACTTACAGTATTCGCCTACTATCTTCAAAACTTCTCTCTTGACCTTCACAAGGCTGATGTTCTCGACAATGTCCTTCTTGGAGATATAGCTTCTGAAGTGTAAGGGGAACCACAGCGGTCGCCTGGATTTCCATTCCTTTTTTATAGTCTCCTTGCATTTTCTAAACAAGTACAAATCAACATCACAAGAAACATTAAAGGGGTCCTATGATGTTTGCTGTTGTTGTTTTCTTCTTTCAACAATGCAATTTACTTGTTTTCCATAATATTACAGTATATTAATCATAACCTACTTCTGTTTGAGTATCTTCATGATATTCAGAAGACAGGACCAAGCCTTTATGTCACATTTCCAACTGGAAAACTCCAGAAGGTCCATTGAAATGGAGAAAGCATCTTCTAGATCACTCATTTGACCTGGAAAAAAAGCAGAAACTGATTTAAATCACTTTACACATTTCAGTTACTGGTGGGAAGAATCTAACAAAAAACCCCAACGGACTTGCAGTGAAGGAGGATCCCGAGCCACCCAGAACATCCTTATAACCGCACAGCAACATGCTAAAAACCAATCAGAAAAGTCTAGTTTTCATACGTACTGGTGCGCAGCAGGAGAGAGCAGAGCTCCAGCATCAGTTCATGACTCGGGACTAAAGTGCGCAGAACCTAAGCAACAGAAACCGGAATAAATTAATCATTTTAATGAGGAACTTTATGCACGTTCTGATTGGCTGAATCATTTCATACCATTAATGAACCGATGAGTTTGGCTTCTGGGGCATTGTGTCTCTTGAGGAAATGGTACAGGTACACATGAGCGTTGGGATTGATTGGGAAATCCTTGTTGTAAGCGTAATTCTCCAGAATCTCCAGAGCGCCGTCCTCATCGTTGTAAAACTCCAGCATCTGCAGCGGATGACACATAAAGACAGCATGAGATAATGCAAAGCTACTTTAAAGGATGACAGTTGTGTCACCATTGTGACTGAAATGTAAGCTGTTATTCGCTCACAAAATCTCATTTGTGCATGTATATTCAATTAAAATACAAATTTCAGTCAGTTTCCCACACAAATACATTATATGACCTCAGAAGACTTGGAATACAACACACAAGTGCTATGAATTATGTTTATGATGCATTTTTTGGAGCTTGTTTGATTGTACAAAGCTGTGTGAAGACTCACAAGGGTGAGTAAATGATGCCAGAATTGTCATTTTGGTTTAAACAAGCCATTTAAACAAAGAAATGGTCAAATTGCACAAGGTAAGATGTTGTCTCACATCAATGTAACTCAACACAAACGGGTCCCAGATTCCAGGCTGACTGATGATTTCCTTCAGGGTCACAGAAGCTTGTCTGAAGCAGCTGTGTATCTCATGGTTACTGCTCGCCTCATCTGATACCAGAAACAGTGACAAGGAGGCATTAAATTGATCAAAAGCGACAGTGACAGTAAAAATGTATCACAGTTTCCACAAAAATGTGAAGCAGCACAACCATTTTCAACATTGATAATAATCCGAAATGTTTCTTGCGCAGCAAATCAGCATATTAGAATGATTTCTGAAGAAATAAATTACATTTTAAGAGGACCTATGATGATTTTTTCCATGTTCAACTTTCTTTAGTGTGTAATGTAATGTGCAACCTGAAACGCCTCCATTGTAGTCTTGAGTTTACTTCCAGGAACGAATACGTCACAATATTCCTCATTTAAATAATTCATACGCAGAATAAAGGGGTGGGGCCTGGTTGAGTTAGTAGTGTGTTGAAACGCATTTCCCAATCACGCTCGAAGCGCTTGACCAATCACAACACGCTGCTCCAGATGACCAATCAGAGCACATTGTGCTGTTCAGAAGGAGGGGCTTCATAGCAGCAGAAACTAAACAGGGGTGCATTTCCCAAAAGCATCGTTAGTAAACTATGGTTGCAAGTTCCATTGAATTGTGTCGGTAATGGCGAAACTTGTGACCATTTTTGGCCGACGGGTCCCCATGCGTTAAAGACAGACAACGTCAAATAATGTATTTTTTGAACATTCAAGGATGAAAACATTCTAGTAGATCCCAAAAACAAAACCAAGACTTTGTAAAAGGGCATAAAATAAGTACACTTTAAAATGGGATAGAAAAAAAACATCAGAGAATTTGAACACTGTGCTTCATCATTTAAGACAGATGCAAGAAGGAAGACCCATTTTTTTGTTCCACATAACTCAAATAAAATACCTTCCTACCGGTTCCAGGAACAGAGGACTTCTTCTTACACCAGATCAAGTAATCTAGGAAACCGCAGTAGGCTTGGATGAGTTTTTTGGTGTCGCCCTGAGCGATCGAGATATTGCCACGTCTCCAGCTCTGTCTGATGGACAACTGCCGCTTGGCTTCATCCATCTGCCCGTTCAGCAGGAGATGAAAGCTATGCTCCAAACAGATCTACAACATTCACGACACACTGATAAAAATGCATGCCTTGAATGCAGTGTAAGGGGCCGTTCACACACAACGTGTTTTTCTATTCCAATGCACTACTTTTCCATAGTTTTTTTCTATGTAAACACGTGCTAGGTGGTTGTGTATGACCGTTGCGTTCGCGTCTCGAGTTTTTCACACGACACGGCATTCAAAAACACAGAGCTGAAGTTAAAAGAAGTTTAACTTTTAAAAACGCATCTCTAAACCTTGCGCTTTTTTCGTCCCACTGACTTGCGTCTCGCGTTTTTAACAGCAAAAACGCATTCTGTGTGAACCAGCCCTAAATGTTATAAAAGGGAGGTTTGTGCTTCTTAATGCAATGCATACCTTCGAGAAGTCTGTAACTCCATTGTATTTCAACTGTTCATTTACAGCGCTGAAATCTTCAGCGTTGGAGTTAGGGAGATGACGCAGAATTTCTGTGCCTATTCTCCACGTGATCTGTTGGACACAATTATGCAGTCAGCAGTGAAACTTAGCAGTGTCACTTATATCCATACTGTACCTACACATGCCCATTTGCACACTCGCTGTGAGTCCCGCGACCCTCAGCGATCTCAGGACAGTGCAGAGATGTTCCAGCAGGATTTTGTCCATGAGATGCTGGAAGGTAGCGGGAGCCCCAAACCACCCGAATGGAAGAGTAGTAAATCTGTGTAATCTGAACGGCATTGTGAAAGCCGTTTTAGCCGATAGGGATCTGCCAAATCTGGTATCAAATAAAACCGAACCTAACCGATCAAGCAGCTCATCAACTTGAGGCATTGGATAAGCATCGAATTTCATCGCAGCATTCACCTTTCTGTAATCTACACAGAAACGGACTGAGCTGTCCGAATCGGGCTCGCCCAGTCGCTGTGAGACTCTTCTATTACGCCCAACTCAAGCATTGCTTTTAACTCATCCTGTACCACCTTTTCCATGTAAACAATACCTGTTTACCTTTTTCAGGTAAACAATAGGGTCGGCTGCATGCCATCGCCCCTGGGACCGTTTCGATATGGTGCTGTACAAGGTCCGTGCGACCGGGCAGGGGCAAGAACACATCTCCAAAATTTGCCTGGAAGTTGGCTACATCTGTGAGCTGTGCCGGTGAGAGGTGAACCAGCGCAAGTGGATAGACTGGGATAGCCACTTCTGGTCCGAGATCATCAGGTATCACCTCATTTGAGCATTTTAGGAGGTTAAGGTGATAAAGCTAACGTGCACTCACCGTACCTCATAATTGATATCCCCGAACTCGCCATATAACCACACGGCCTTGCCAAGTTTAGTAATTTAGAACTGGACGTAGGAAGTAATACAAGTACTTTATCTCCCGGTCTCAATTCCCCTGTTGTACAGATGACTATGCCTGAAGCAAATTCTCCATGGAGAGCCACCCCAACACGGGGAATTTTGCTCGGAGATCCAGGACATACTGAATTTCACTACGGCTATTTGAAGGCCCTTCCTTCCAATCCTCTCTAATGACGTCAAGCACCCCACAGGATCGAATGGGGAAAACCCTGTGGAGGCTTATGGAACCTCCCGTACTGCGGACAACAGGGGCTTGAGCCATTTATCCCAATTTTGGCATCTTCCCTTTCAATGAATTTCAATGTGCGACTAAACCGTACCACCAGTCCGTCAGTTTGTGGGTGATAGACGCTGGTGCAAATCGATTTAATGCTCAAAAGTTCATAGAATTCGCTTAAAGTGCGTGACTTAAATGCTGTGTCTTGATCAGTGGGAATCTCTTTGGGGATTCCCACTCGGGAGATAATACAAAACAGAGCATCCGCCACACTCTTCACAGAGATGGTACCGCTTCCGGATATCGTGTTACATACTCCACCAGAACTAATGCAAAATGACAGCCGTGTGCTAAATGTTCTAATGGCCCGATGAAGTCCATGCAAATTCTCTCGAAGGGGACCTCCATGAGTGGTAATGGGCACAATGGCACTTTTGAAGCGGCTGGTTAGTTCATCAGCTGACATTCACGACAAGCCACACACCACTGTCGACATTCTCGTGAATGCCTGACCAAAAATAAATAAATAAAATCGGGCCATGAGACATGCTAGTGTTTTCCCATCCCATTGGGCCACAATGAGTGGCATTTCCCGACAGCTTTTTGGTACTAATAATTGGGTTGCATCTTCTTTGGTCTGGGCATCTTGTGCCACCCGATATAACTTATCTCTTATTATGGAAAAATGTCCGTTGATAGTGCGGACCCTGCCGAGCGCGTTTTTGAGCGTTTCATTATCACTCTAAAGGAAAGTCATCCAACTCAGGTGGCATTAGCTCCGCCTTCATTCTCGTTTTATAAATCATTCTGTGACTGTCCCAGAACAGCATTCCTGGCTTGAGCAGTGGCTTCACTCATCCCTGTCGCCCAAGAGCCATCCGCAAATAAAATCCCAAATATCTGTGTAAATGCAGGCCAATCAGTCTCCAAAATCAGCAGATGCCTAAGGTGGGGATTAACCACCACTTTATTGTATGCGTTTACCCCCTAAATTGGATACTAGACAGTTATCGACCACATCGGGGTCAGCCCACAGGGAGTCAGGGACCCGAATCAAAGTTCCCACTTCCATGACTGGACACCTGTCCTGGAAATGACCCGGGTCCCCGCATCGCTAGCAGACTGGCCCAGGCCTTCCCGGCCCCGGTGGCAGAAAGTTGGCCAGGAGACTGATGGAGCGAGGGGAGAGGTGAAACGACGCAGAGGCTTCAGTGCTCTCCGACATGCCCCCTCATGTCCCAGGTCTGGAACCCTGGGGAAACTCGAAGGCCAGGCTGCCTCGTCCCCACAGTGGAGGAAGAGGGGACGAGATGCTCCACGATTTTGAGATGGGGATAGGACGAGACAGGAAGGAGAGAGGAGAAATAGAGGGAGAAGGGCTGGAGAGAGACATGAGGAAGGTTCTTGCCGACCCCGGGGCATACCACCAGGTGATCCTCGGGCAGCTCAGTCCTGCGTGGCAGCTGAGCGATGAACTGCTCCAGCACCACCAGATCAATCACTTCCTCGATGTCACGGGTCTGAGCCATCAGCCACTTGCAGCAAGCATCCCAGAGCTGTTGGGCTATCACAAAAGGCCGTCCCCCAGCTCCACTGACCGGAAGCATTGCCGGTGTTGTTCGGGGGAGCGGCCGACCCATTGGGGGATGGCCTACTTGAGGTTGTCGTATGCCAGGAGGTTTACAACTGTCAGAATCAGGCGCACCACCAGCCAGTGGGCAAACATTCCTCCACTGTTTTCTCAAACAGGTCCACGAATGCCTCCGGGTCGTCCTGTGGACCCATTTTTACCAGAGGCACGTGGGAGATTGGAGAGGGGGGGGGCTGCGTCTGGGGCTGCCAAGACAGGTGTTATTCATCATGCACTTGACCTACTTCTCACAGCTCATCTCCGCACTCGCTCTTCAATAGCAGATTTTGCTTTACAACTCCCCCTCGCCAAACTTATATAGTGCATTTAATAATTAATACTGAACAAAATCAAGCAACAATCCACTTCTCTTGACTTTGCAAGTAGTGTTTATGATGGGATGACTGAATAAACCAATAAAAAAAACATTAATTTCAAACAAAAACCTGACTTTAAAACATACAAAGCCAAATAACTTAAATGTAGGTCACTACAGAGATTCTGCAGTTATCATGTTATGTTTTATTTACTGATTTATTAAGATAGGGTGACCATGTGCGCCATTTTCCCAGGACGCGTCCTGTCCAGGATTTCTAAGTTGCATAAAATGTCCCGGTTTTGGTTTTGTTTTCATATTTGCGGAAGGTAATGACTGAAAAATAATAGCGTGCATTATACATAATCGACCAATCGTGGCTTGTGAGAAGGCTGGATCTACAGAGAACGGTCAAAGCATTGCAAATACGACAGCATTTTAATGCATTGCATGAAGACTATCAATAAGAACAGTGGCTTGCACAGACCTCCGTGTGGAAATCGCGTTTCGGGGGCACATCGCTATGACCACTTTCACGATTAAAGAGGCCATTTTAGGCAATTTAGAAATCCTGGACAGGACACGTCCTGAGAAAATGGCACATATGGTCACCCTATATTAAGACACCAGACATTTCCATCCAAAGAGATGTTAAATATTCCTTTAAAAAGACAAGATATACAAGCAATGACAAATTAGAAAGTGTTGCAAGTTTCACCTTTAATCATTTTTATTTAAATTTGAAGATCTTTTTATTTTAATATCAACTCTAAATCAACTAAACAAAACTTAAACAAAGCTTTTAATAATTATCCTATCTATCTTTCTTTCTATCTATCAGTCTGTCTATCACACTATATCCTGGCCACTAACCATCAACAACATAATTCACAATTGTTAGTGGGTAAGATTCAATTTAAAACATGCCAAGTGAAATAATTTTTTGTAGGTCATCATGAGGAATTGATTAAATCTGTTTGCTGCTTAGAAACAATATTATGTGACAGGCTATGGATGTCACAATAGAGATAATACATACGTTATGTTTCTTCAATGCAAGACAAGTGAATTTTAATAATTTGTAACAAGTCTCTTAACACTCTAAGAAGCTTCTAAGCCGATTTGACAGCGTTTAAAAGCTGTTGTACCTCAAAAGTCGTTGGATGTATTTTTGTGTAACTCATGGCCTCCAGTGTCTGAATGTAATTGTTGTAATATACCGAAGCCTCCTGCCAGTTATGAAGCAGCATCGCATCTCTGATCTGCTTTAGACACTTTCTGTTCGTCTTGAGAAAGCTCGTCGCTGAGGGTACACCTGAACATCAAAACATCAGAGGGACTGAGTTGCCTTGACCACATAAACACCAAGTAAATATGATGAGATAACACCAGAACATCACCTTTCTCGTTCGTCTGATACTGGATGTAAACAGGCATTTGAAGCCGTTCCTGACTTGTGCTGTCATCCTCTGGAGCATCATGTGCGATATTGAGCTCAGCCTCTAGATCATCCATAGCTCACTGCTTTACGAATTGCTTTCCTCTCAAGAATATTATGAAGAACGTGTGAATAAAATGCATTATACTTCTCAATGCACTTTACGATCGCACGTCTCAACGCGGGCGTGTGAACAAAACTTTTCAAAACAATAGGTGGCGTGACCGGCTCACAGCGCCACCTGCCGCACGGGAGGACAATAACAAACCGCAGGCTATCTATCTATCTATCTATCTATCTATCTATCTACAGGTGCTGGTCATATAATTAGAATATCATCAAAAAGTTGATTTATTTCACTAATTCCATTCAAAAAGTGAAACTTGTATATTATATTCATTCATTACACACAGACTGATATATTTCAAATGTTTATTTCTTTTAATTTTGATGATTATAACTGACAACTAAGGAAAATCCCAAATTCAGTATCTCAGAAAATTAGAATATTGTGAAAAGGTTCAACTTTGAAGACACCTGCTGCCACACTCTAATCAGCTAATTAACTCAAAACACCTGCAAAGGCCTTTAAATGGTCTCTCAGTCTAGTTCTGTAGGCTACACAATCATGGGGAAGACTGCTGACTTGACAGTTGTCCAAAAGACGACCATTGACACCTTGCACAAGGAGGGCAAGACACAAAAGGTCATTGCAAAAGAGGCTGGCTGTTCACAGAGCTCTGTGTCCAAGCACATTAATAGAGAGGCGAAGGGAAGGAAAAGATGTGGTAGAAAAAAGTGTACAAGCAATAGGGATAACCGCACCCTGGAGAGGATTGTGAAACAAAACCCATTCAAAAATGTGGGGGAGATTCACAAAGAGTGGACTGCAGCTGGAGTCAGTGCTTCAAGAACCACTACGCACAGACGTATGCAAGACCTGGGTTTTGTTGTGTCAAGCCACTCTTGAACAACAGACAGCGTCAGAAGCGTCTCGCCTGGGCTAAAGACAAAAAGGACTGGACTGCTGCTGAGTGGTCCAAAGTTATGTTCTCTGATGAGAGTAAATTTTGCATTTCCTTTGGAAATCAGGGTCCCAGAGTCTGGAGGAAGAGAGGAGAGGCACACAATCCACGTTGCTTGAGGTCCAGTGTAAAGTTTCCACAGTCAGTGATGGTTTGGGGTGCCATGTCATCTGCTGGTGTTGGTCCACTGTGTTTTCTGAGGTCCAAGGTCAACGCAGCCGTATACCAGGAAGTTTTAGAGCACTTCATGCTTCCTGCTGCTGACCAACTTTATGGAGATGCAGATTTCATTTTCCAACAGGACTTGGCACCTGCACACAGTGCCAAAGCTACCAGTACCTGGTTTAAGGACCATGGTATCCCTGTTCTTAATTGGCCAGCAAACTCGCCTGACCTTAACCCCATAGAAAATCTATGGGATATTGTGAAGAGGAAGATGCGATATGCCAGATCCAACAATGCAGAAGAGCTGAAGGGCTCAACCTGGGCTCTTATAACACCTGAGCAGTGCCACAGACTGATCGACTCCATGCCACGCCGCATTGCTGCAGTAATTCAGGCAAAAGGAGCCCCAACTAAGTATTGAGTGCTGTACATGCTCATACTTTTCATGTTCATACTTTTCAGTTGGCCAAGATTTCTAAAAATCCTTTCTTTGTATTGGTCTTAAGTAATATTCTAATTTTCTGAGATACTGAATTTGGGATTTTCCTTAGTTGTCAGTAATATTTCAAATGTTTATTTCTTTTAATTTTGATGATTATATCAGTCTGTGTGTAATGAATGAATATAATGTACAAGTTTCACTTTTTGAATGGAATTAGTGAAATAAATCAACTTTTTGATGATATTCTAATTATATGACCAGCACCTGTATATACACATATTTCAGTTGCGATGTTTCTTTTCCCACACATTATTATCAAATACCTCTTGAAATAATATATGGGTCATTGACAAATAAGGGTTTTAAAAGTGTAAAAAAAAAAAAACATAATGGAGATATAATTAAGTTTTATTAAGTGTTAACAAGGAGATTATGTGGTTTTTATAATCAATTAACACTGCTTTTGTCATTTTTTTTTTTTTTTTTTTACAAGATGGACAAAATTTGTCACCAAAAAAGTAATTTGGTTTAACCACAATTTCGGTTTTACCGAATGACACTTTTGGTTATACCGAATGACGATATTTTCTAACAATGCTAACAGGCTAATATCTAGCTAGCTAGCAAAAGGACAATCAAACATTTTATATTTAGTACAAGCTTTTAAAATATTACAACATTTTCCATGTTTTATAGCGGTTGTACCGAATGACCTGATGTTTCGGGACATGCGTATGAGCAAGTGAATACATTAATTTTTCGGATAGTTAAGACAGAGTTAGTTACTTTACTTCACGACCATGTGGTCCTTTGCAGGTGTCTAAATGATGTCACATGATATTGACCGCATGACTTGATCCAAAATGGTCCCTTTATATTGGTTACTCCGAATGACATCAATTAAATGTATTTTTCCGGACATTCTTTCTCATAACAAAGCAACGACTTCTACACATAATTTCAATACCATTTTGCGCTATGTTGATATATGATGTTATAAAATCATGCCAGAATAAATAAATATATACATTTATTATATTTTAAGATATTTTAATGACAAATGAAATGGCTGTATTGGCCTTCGGACGGTTAAACCGAATGACCTTTTGACACTTCAAAATCTTTAAAATACCTTTATATGTAGCAAAATATAATTAAAACCTTTTGGATTCAATAAAAGAGATCTAGTTGTACTACCTTACATACTATGGATGTCATATCTTTGTTTTTTATTATTATTAAGGCCTTTGGACACAAAAAAATGACCCGTCACATCATTGACCCATATATTATAAATAATACTAAATTAAATAATAACGCAAAATAAACATTATGTTTTTAAAAAAGCTTTTATTGTGCATGATAGTAGGCAGAATGAAACTCCACAGTGAAGTCTCCTCTGCATGTGACCAGAGCAAGTCATCCGTCCTGTTTTCGTGCCAGGTTTTGTTGTTTTGGTGCTGCTATCTCTTTAAGCGCTCTGTAACATGACTCCAGTCTTTTCTCCTCCTCACTGAAGCAGCTCAGCTCGCCTCGGATCTGCTGACGTGTCGGCAGCGGCTCTCCGATCAACAGCTGCCAGCATGGCTGCACGAAATGCATATTTTTATTATGTTTTTACGCTTGTTCTTTACGCGTGTTTTCATAGAAGCAGCGCGGACCGGCGCTTCTCCGACCTGAAGCGATGCGCCGATGATGAATGTAGCAGTGAGTATCACACTGTAACTTTGTATCAGGATGCTGACCATAAAACTTAAGTGCTGTTGGCGTCATAAAGGCCGCATCGCCGCCACAGCTGTAACTTTGTAATATTCTGTAACAGCAAAAAGAGGGGTTTTAATGGTGCAGAGAGGGTAGATATGACGGGTGGCGTCCTTGAAGATCCTGTCTGTTGATACTGAGCTCAGTTTAGCCAGTCGAGCTAACAACATGAAGAGCCCTGTGCAGGGAACATTGCTCGATGAGACCTGGAGTCTGTCTTTTATGCTCCTAATATGATATGTTCACTTGCTGCAGCTGGTAATAATGTTACAAATAAGGCCTGGTTTCATATCTCCGGCTGTTTTCATGTAAAACACACCGATGGCTTGATTGGGAAGGTCGTTATTTACAAACAACATGATTCGATTGTTCACGATGAATTAGGATGAACTGTGTTTGACCCTTTTTTTTCCCCTCAGACTCAAGATATATATAATATATATACACACATATATTCTATATGTAGCCTATATATGTGTGTGTGTGTGTGTATATATATATATATATATATATATATATATATATATATATAAAAAACACTATGTATATACATCTAATACTATATGTCAAATCGCTTAAGCGCATCTAACATAAAAGTTTGTTTATATATATATAAAATTTGTCACGTGTGTATATATTAATGCTGTCAAACCATTAATCGCATCTGTTTACATAAATAATATACATGTGTGTACTGTGTAAATTTATTATGTATATATAAAAACACACGAATGTATATATTTAACAAAAATATATATTTGTCTAAACTATTTATATTCATATAATATAAATTATATATAAATATACATGTATACATGTAAATATTTCTTAAGTAAATAGCCTACATGTGTGTATATATGTGTATATATATATATATATATGTGTGTGTGTGTGTGTGTGTGTGTGTATATATATATATATATATATATATATATATATATCAGTTTTATATTTATAATATAATATAGTTATAGTTATAAAGTTTTATATATATTTTATAGATATATATATAAAATGGTGTGTGTGTTTTTGTATGACAGTTTAATAATATGTATACAATTTTCTGAATTGAAATGAACACTTTTTACATTAATTTTTACATTAATTTACATTAATTTAGTAAAAATACTAAACAAAAAATGTGGTCATCTGAGATTTTATGGGATAATACAAAAAAAAAACGCCAATGTTGTTGAGATGTTCAAATGTTTACTTTCAGCATATATATGTACATTTTAAATATTATTTCTTGATTTAATTTTACTATCAATTCGGCCAAACAGTCCAACATTTCTTCTGAAATCCAAGGGAGATTCACCCATACTCCATAATATTCCGTACTGGCGACCTGTCAGATGCACTGTTGATCCTGGTGTGGTGGATACGCCATTAATAAACAAAAAAAAAAAAAAAAAAAATCAAGTCATCATGTAGAGAATGCATGCAGTAGTTTAATCAAACAACTGCAAAATATTCAACGCACTTCAAAATAATTAGTAAGAAATTAAAATTATATTTTGCTTCAGGAAAAATAAGCGTATTTTAGAACCTTTTAAGATTTGTTACATTGTGGGTGAAATATGCTTCATTTTGTAATGCACATTATAATTAATTCATCGCAGTGTTATTTATGCCACATTACATTCAATTTTAAGTCGTTCGCATTGTAGGCACATATATCTATGGGAACATTTTTCATTCAACTCTCACGCAGAACACGGTTTTGTTCTTACCTTACAGTAAATGCTAGATTATAAAAGTTTACGAGTAGTTTTCATCCATGTTTTTTGTGTCTCTTTAGTGCTTCTCGGCAGAGGGAAGGCCGCTAAGGATTTCACAGGGCCGGACTGTCGGTTTCTTTCTTTCAAGAAAGGAGAGACGATATATGTATATTATAAACTCTCAGGGCAGAGGTCAGACTTGTGGGCTGGAAGTGTAAGTAACCTGTTCATGATCGATTGATTGATTGATTGATTGATGCTTATGAGTTTGTGTTTTATTTTAAGTTTTGCTGTTTTTATGATTGTTTGTTTTCCGTAAACACTGTTCTAAAATGTGACTTTTATTTCTTCTTCCTCTGTCTACATAGGTTGGAAACCACTTTGGTTATTTCCCAAAGGACTATCTTAATATAAATCATGTATATACTGAAAAAGAATTGGAGGTGCCTACAGAGGTAAGTCCATGTGGTTAATATTGACTGACGTCTGGTCATTTTTGATGTGACATTTGGTTAATGTGAATCGTTCTTTCTCTTTCAGGAAACAGATTTTGTTTGCTTTGAGACGGGCCTTGATAAATTTGAAAGCTATGATATAGATGTGCTGTTGGGCAGCACATTGTTGATAGAAAGCGAGAATTCAACAGAGGAATCAAAAGAACCAGCTCAGAATGAAGATGAATCTCAACTGCCTTCTGAAACGGAGGCAGAATCAGCGGAGCTTCTTGAATCAGAGACAGTCGATTCAGAATCAACATCGCTTCTTGAATCAGAGTCAGTCGATTCAGAATCAACATTGCTTCTTGAATCAGAGACAGTCGATTCAGAATCAACATCGCTTCTTGAATCAGAGTCAGTCGATTCAGAATCAACATCGCTTCTTGAATCAGAGTCAGTCGATTCAGAATCAGCATCACTTCTTGAAGCAGAATCAGTAGGTTCGAAATCAACATCGCCTGTTGAATCAGAGTCAGTTGATTCAGAATCAGCATTGCCTGTTGAATCGGAGTTAGTCGATTCAGAATCAACATCACTTTTTGAAGCAGAATCAGTAGGTTCAAAATCAACATCGCCTGTTGAATCAAAGTCAGTAGATTCAGAATCAACATTGCCTGTTGAATCAGAGTCAGTAGATTCAGAATCAACATTGCCTGTTGAATCAAAGTCAGTCAATTCAGAATCAACATTGCCTGCTGAATCAAAGTCAGTCAGTTCAGAATCAACATTGCCTGTTGAATCAAAGTCAGTCAGTTCAGAATCAACATTGCCTGTTGAATCAAAGTCAGTCCGTTCAGAATCAACATTGCCTGTTGAATCAGAGTCAGTAGATTCAGAATCAACATTGCCTGTTGAATCAAAGTCAGTAGATTCAGAATCAACATTGCCTGTTGAATCAAAGTCAGTCAGTTCAGAATCAACATTGCCTGTTGAATCAAAGTCAGTCCGTTCAGAATCAACATTGCCTGTTGAATCAGAGTCAGTAGATTCAGAATCAACATTGCCTGTTGAATCAAAGTCAGTAGATTCAGAATCAACATTGCCTGTTGAATCAAAGTTAGTAGATTCAGAATCACCATCACCTCTTGAATCAGAGTCAGTTGATTCAAAATCAACATCGCCTCTTGAATCAGAGTCAGTCGATTCAGAATCAACATTGCCTATTGAATCAAAGTCAGTCAATTCAGATTCTGTAAAATCTCCTGAAATAGAGACATTACATTCAAAATCTACTGAAGAGGACTCAGATATCTTGATATCAGATATCTTTCAGCCAAAGACTGACTCATTAAAACCAACATTGGAAACTAAAGATGCAGTAAAAGAAGAGATGGAAGATATTTCAATAAGCCAAGATGCCGATGTCATTTTAGAAGATGTAGAAACAGAGCCATCAGATTCTGATGCACTTGATACTGATTATTCTGAGCTTTTGCACAACCAAAGTGACTCTGATTTCGAGCCTCGGGAGCGCTCACAACTTCCCCTTGAAACACAAACAGCAGGTTTAGATGCAGTACATGAAGAACCTGCCAAAACAGAGCTAAACGATAAAGATATACCACTACAAACACCAGAGAAAACACTTGAGGATGAGAACAGCCAGTCGACTTTGAATGATACGGAGCGTGAAGGGGAATCGCAAGTGACCGAATCCCTTCAAGTACTCACCAAAGAATCAGTTGCTGATGTCGAAGAACAAGCTGCACAAAGTGATGCTGATGTCAAAATCCCAACACTTTCTCATCTGCCACCAGACACTAAAACTGCTTCAGATGCACGTGAAGTCGTCCCATCTGAACCGCCATTAAATGTAGACCAGATGCAAGTAAGTGAAAACACTGAAGATGACGATCCAAAGAAGTTAGACACAAAAGAAATGGAAAACCTTCAGAAGGCCAGCATGAACAAGAATGAAAACGCACACAAAAACACTGCAGACGACGGTCCTCAGAATGCACTTACAAACAAGATCGAAAAAGCGAATGAATCCATTGACAAACCGGAGAAGGTAAATGCAACCAAAAGTGGGGAATTTGTTTTAGAAAGCCAAGAAACTGCACCTATACTTGACGAAACAGACGAACAGATTGATAAAGTGAAGAACGAACTTGTGAATCTACTGAAAAACACACTGGAATCAGAAGAACAAAGTCTTGAAGATGAAGACGAAGAGGACGTGAGCGAAGACATCGAAGAGCTTTTGGAGGATGAGAACGCTCTTCATTCTACAGAAAACACACATGAGCCTAAAGAAAATCCTCAACCTGACGGCGATGAATTGGTTGTTACCCAACAAAGCGAAAACATCACAGAACAAGAGGAAAACGATGAGGTTCATCTTCCTCCCGAAGAGCCTGAATACAGCGACAGCGTACTGAGACTCACAATTTTACGAGATCACTTGAAGGACGAGGAAATGGAGCGCATGCAGAAGTATTTCGGACTGAAGAACCTGTTTAAGATCGAAGCCATGTTTTCTGACCTAGATCTGGAGATGAAGTCTGCGAGAGAGCTGAAGACGGATACGGAGGAAATCGAGCAGACCCTAGACCAGATCATGGAGGCCTCAGAGAACTCCATTCTTGATGCGACGGAAGAATTATTTAATGAAAGAGACCGGAAAGCTCAGGAACATGGACAGGAGAAGGAGCCAGAAATATATGATGTTGAGGCTACAATCTTAGACGCTTTTCAGGAGATTGTTTTCTCTTTACGACAGAAATATTCAGCCGCCAGTGACAGCGTCCCGTTGGTCGAGGATGAACAACCTGCATCTGAAACGGGTGAGGAACATTAGTTAGGTGTTCGTTTGAATCTCTAACTCTAAATTTAGCTGTACTAACAGCAATGCTTTCTTGTTTAAATGAGCCATTTCAGGTTTTTGCTTAGATCAGATGCTGTTAAAATTGTTTTAATTAGGCATGCACGATATATCGGATACAACATCGGTATCGGCCGATAATATGTTCATCTTTAATTTTATCGTTATTGGCCCAATAAGAAAATTTGGCCAATATATTAAAGCCGATAAATAATGGATTATTTTCTTCAGCTGAGACACTTCAGATGCGCACTGTCCGTCATTTTGGTTTTGAATTGCTTGAAATATGATTGAAATCATAAAGGAAAATACAGTTAAGTGCAACATACAGCTCAAGTCTGTCATATAGGCTACATAATATTATAATAGAGACTTTTGTTTTTTAAATCAGGCTCTCAAAAATTATATAAAAATTTGGATTCAGATTTATTGGCCAAAATATCAGTTATCGGCTTTCAAATATAAGGAAATATCGGTTATCGGTATCGGACGAAATTTTCATATCAGTGCATCCCTAGTTTTAATCCTATAAAGCTTACTGAATCATATTTGACACATGAATTTCTGAGTAGGGATGCACCGATATAAACATTTTGGCCGATACCGATACGATAATTCTTTATATTTGAAAGCCGATAACCGATATATTGGCTGATAAATCGAAATCAAAATTTTTATATAATTTTTAAGAGCCTGTTTACAAAAACAAAAGTCTCACTATTAAAAGCCATGTCCCAAACACACAATTATAATGTTCTCATTATAATATTATGTAGCCGATATGACAGACTTGCGCTGCACATGTTGCACTTAACTGTATTTTCTTTTTTGAAGTGATTTCAATCATATTTCAAGCAATTCAAAACCATCATAGTGAACAGTGCGCATCTGAAGTGTCTCAGCTGAAGGAAATAACATTATTTATCGGCTTTAATATATCGGCCAAATTTTCTTATCTGGCCGATAACATTAAAAATTAACATATTGACCGATACCGATATGGTGGCCGATATTTCGTGCATCCCTATTTCTAAGGCCTCTAAATGATCGACATGATCAGAACTTTGCTGATAAACCTGTTGCACACAATCTACTACATGCCTTTTGTCGTCTGATTAATAGTTTATACTTCTTTTTTTATTTTAGCAAGTAAAAGGCCTTTTAGTATAATTGTACAAACCTTCAGCTCGTGCTTCACATGTCTTTTTGATGTGAAATCTTACTTTTCTAAAGTAAACGTAAGAATAACTTTTATATTGGTAGTAATATTTAAAGATGAACACTTACTGGACTGAAGCAACTTAGGTTTACTTGATTATCCATATATAATGTTTTAGAAAAATCATGTTAAAATAATGTTTTTGTTCATCTCTTAATCATCATTGTATTACATTGCATTATATATTTTTAAACTACAGAGCTTTTAACCTAAAAGTACACTGCAAAAAAAATGCTTTTCTTACTTATTAATATTTTTGTCTTGTTTCCAAATCAAGATGCATTTACTGTATAAGTAAAATTGATATTGTCTTGTTTTCTGAAAAAATTGAGTTTTTGCTTAAAACAAGCAAAATGATCTGCCAGTGGGTTAAAAAAAAAAAAAAAACTTAATCTTGTTTTAAGCAAAATCTCAATTTAGATTTTGTTTCAGAAAACAAGACATAATTTCTTATGTCATTTTACTTGTCTAGTAAATGCATCTTGATTTAAGAATTTTTAGATATTTGGACTGGAAACAAGACAAAAATACTAAGTAACAAAAGCATCTTTTGCAGTTAAATATCTTACTAAAACATTATTGGCAAAAGTAGAGTGACGATTGATACTTATATCATTTAATTAAGTATTATATACTGTTATAAAGATCTCATTGATTTACATTTCAAGCATCAGAATTTCATCTCACTTTTTGGCCATATAAATATCAGGATCTGCAAATTTGAATAAAATTGAGCTGTTTTTTTCCCTCCATATTCTCACAATATCATACTATATGAGCCACAAAAGCCCAATGTATCAAATATGATACTCAACAAAAAACAAAAAATAATTTTTCTGATTATTATTTCATTTGTCGGGCTTTACAAGGTAATGATTTAATAAAGATCTTTATGCACTTTTTTCCCAGATGAGAAAATTGACTCTGAAGAGGTGAAGGGTTTGGACAGTAACACCGAAATGATCGCTCCACCTGAAACTCCTGAAATGCATGAGGAGCAAAATGAATCTGAACTGATTCAGAATTCTGAATTAAATCCGAATGAAGATTTGTCCCACAGTAAAGACGCAGGTCTTGAGGAGGACGGAGGCCATTTCAACAGAAATAAAGATGCACAAATAGGGTTCGAGGACGCTGAGGAGATTCAAAAGGGGCCTCATGCTATTTTGGAGAAACCGGTGGACATCGGCTTTCACTTTGAAATGGATCAGTCTTCAGGTTTGTGAATTTTTTTTATTCTATTTTTTCTGATTTCAATAATTGTTGTCGCATATGGCTATAACTGTTATTTTCTGTCTCCAGGTTCACTAGAGTCTCCAGCTGTCTCTGATTTCCATGACACTGAAGCAAACACTGATTCCTCCAGCTCCTCAACTTCAGATGAACTCTGGGGTTTACTGCTTCCCGTCAAAGAATATCTTGGGGTGTACGGAGAAATTGTGAGTAACACAATATTTTAAGACATTAAAGCCCAAAATACACTTTACACAAGAACATCAACGCAAAAGGCTTATAGTTATGCAACATTTATGCATTCTGAAAATGTGTTTCTTTCTCAGGCATTGCATTAGTGTACATTTCTATAGTCAATGCAGTTAAAAAAGAGAGTGGTTTGAATTTTGGGAGGCAGGAACACCGAACTCATGTTGCACAAGTAGCTGGTTTGAAATCAATACCAGGGACCTGTACCATGAAGCCGGATTAGCTGGCTAGCCAGGTAAGTTTCAGATTAGTTTGCACCAATCCTGGGTTTTAGGTACCATGAAAGTGACTTGGCTTTTAGCGGTGTTCATCGCCATAGTAACTTACGCTCCACGGCAGGTTATGTTCTGGTTTAGAGATCTCAAACCGAAATTGGGCCAATCAGATGTGAGCAAACTGACACTGGCACATCCAACGCAATAAAGTCACTCCCCCAGTTTCTCTTCCTCCAAATTAAAGGTCACTATATAGCAAAAAAAAATATTTAACAATAAAATTGTCTGGCTTTAATGATAATTACTTAGAATTATTTTATGATTTATATAATTATTATATGATATATATTATTATTATTATTATTAGATCATTACACACAAGCGATTTTAGTTTAGCAGTTATTATTAAGCATTTCGTTTGAATGAATATTAATATATACAGATCATATGTAATATAAATAAGCTGTAAATAAACTTTAAATACGATGTTTCTCTATCGCTATATATTATCAACTAAACCAACTTCACAAGTTTCACTTGCACTGATAGAGCAAAAAAATTTCTTTTATCTGTCCTCTTTCATGGACAAGTATTTTCATCAGTGTAAATGAATTTAAATACTTAATTTTCTTCAATCTCTTAACCTTCAGAAAAAGAGTTTTGAATCGCGCTGGCTCTCTCACGAGAAGTGAATCATAGATTCTCTCAGTTGCAAGGCATGTGATTGGCTGTTCACCACTGATGTCACAAATTCATGTGCACGCGCTCCACAAACTCAGGATCAAAGCCTGAGTTGACAGAGGAAGTTGATGATAAGCATCATGGTACCAACAAAGCCGGATTGGAGTGGTTTGGTTCTGTCAACTCGAAACTAATCCTACAACCCTGAGTTTGTTCAACTACCATCATGGTACAGGCCCCAGGATTGTTTTCTGTTGGAGTTTACTTGGTTCTGAGTTTCTGTTTGAGTTTGAGAAACGTTTCTGTAATGGTTTTTGGAGTCATTTGTTGTGCCACCGCCTTTTTGTGGTTGTTTGTTCATGTTGTTGGTGGTGTTTTGGCCTGAACTTCTATTCTTTGGTTTGAACTGCCTCTAAAACTCCTAAAATTGGTTTCATATGCAAAATATAATTTTATATTTCCTATATTTTATTTGATTTTATGATGTTATTTGACCTAGTATTTGTATGAAAATCACAAAAATAATAGGGTATTTGTTGTTGACAAATATAAAGGAATGTCTGTTCTATAAATACACCTATTTATAAGATCTGCCATGTAATCAATATCATAATTTTGTCATGAGGGGGTCACTTCTGCTTATTAACATTTGATGGCTGATGGTGTCGATGAATGAAATCCAAACTTGTTGATAAAACTCCATACGAAACCAATATGTGTGTGAAACCCTAACAAGATTAAATTCCAAATCGTGTAAATTAAATAGTAATATCTTTTATAGCACATGTTAAAAGCTATAACACTGAAGCGTCGTTTACTCAATTTATTCTTTCAAAACCGTTAGCATCACTGCTAAATACGATTCCCCTGCTCTCCTCTCACCCAGTGTGACCAATCAGAGGCCGCCGTCAGCATCACATGACCGCGCGCGTACAGAGTGGAAACACTGCTCTTTCGTGAGAGACTCTTAGCTCAGCGTTTTGAAATGTTGACGTGTTGAAAGAGATCTTCCTCCAGCCTCGATTTCAAAACTTACTAACTGTATATACTTATTATCCTTCTGTATACATTATTATTCGAGTTAAATATATATTAGCGTTGAAAGACAAGCGTGTCAGAGTGGATTTATACCAAAATAACACCGGCTTCACGATATGAACCAACGGTCCGCCATTTATACGGTGTTCATCGGCTTCAACCTCCGTCTCTGAGCGCTCGGTTACCCTGGTAAATTAGTTAAAACGCTTTAAGAGGATGGATTCACAGCCAAGTCTTACCTCTACACCAGCTGAGATAGAAAACACAGTCTTCGTCCTGTCCAGACTTCAGGAAGTAAGTGTTTTCACTCTCTAGACTCGATCGCTGTCTTCAGGAGTGAGATGTGTGGTTTTTAACGACTTAAACTGCTTGCAATTGATCATTCAGTCAGTATAGAGAAGTATAATGTCCGTCTAGTAGTAGTGTAATAATGGCATAGTGCTGTATTGTGACCCCTTCTTATGCATGCAGCTCTCCTTAATTCTCTAAGTCCATTAAGGATCGGATAAAATCCCAAGGCAACTAAATTGGTTCATTTAAACTGAGTTGTAAGTGCTTTTTATATGCATTAGGTAGACTGGGTTTCATCGGAGGTTAAAGTCCAGTAAACCCCTAGTGTTGTGTTTCAGTTGCATGTGGCTGGTGATAAGGGTCAGTGCTTGAACAGACTTAGATTAGTCAATACAAGTCTAAAAGAGTGCAGGTATTGATTTAAAACAGTCTAAAAGTGGCTTTCAGGCCCCTTACTGACTAAACCCAAAGCTGACAGCCAGTGAAACCAAGTTGGCAAATAATTAACTGTATCTGGAATTTACATAAAACTGATCATATTTCCTGTGTTTTTGTGTCGTCTAGCTGATCACTGCTCTTCCAGAGGAATGGCGACCGGGTCCCACTTTCCACGGAGTCCCCTGGGAGCCTGTGCTCGTCACAGTGGTTGTCGGGACCCTCACGATACTGATGTTCTTCTGGAGGACGGTGCTCGCTGTAAGACGTAGCCTTGTTTACATGATGAATGTTTAGATCGATTCAATCAAATCTGTGTCACTCACCTCTTCTTTTCTCCTCTAGATCAAAGGCAGAACCTATCAATGTAAGTCACTTCTCAGCCTCGCCATGATTGAGATATACGTTTTATTTTATATCAGTCTCTTAGGGTTGGTTAATATGATGGCATATACATGCTATGGCACTATATATAGTATACTTTTACACTTTGTCGATTTTACTGTTTTTAGTCTTCTCAATTTAAGAGTTTTTCGTTTTGGGAATTTATGTTTGCACTAATGTCAGATTTATTAATTTAAGACTAAGCTGATCTTTTGGTTTTGTGTCCATCAAATGTACTTCTAATTTATAAAATATTTAATGCACTGGATTATCTGAAAAATAGGCATTACTCTACATGATTATATAATATATAAAAACCAGCAAGATGATATTGCTATGATATAAGATTGCTCGTGATACCATAGTATGAGGTATGGAAGCTCGTTTCCGCCACTAAATAAAAAAATAAAGGCAATTGTGACTTTTTAACTCACAATTCTGACTTTTTTTTCTCAGAATTGCGAGATATAAACACAGTTGCAAGTTATAAAGTCAGAATTGCGTGATATAAACACAATCGTGAGTTATAGTCAGAATTGCGTGATATAAACACAATCGTGAGTTATAAAGTCAGAATTGCAAGATATAAACTCACAATTCTTATAAAGTCAGAATTGCGTGATGTAAACTCAAAATTGCATCTTACAAAGTCAGAATTGTCTGATATAAGCACAATCGTGAGTTATAAAGTCAGAATTGTCTGATATAAGCACAATCGTGAGTTATAAAGTCAGAATTGCGTGATATAAACACAATCGTGAGTTATAAAGTCAGAATTTGCAAGATATAAACTCACAATTCTTATAAAGTCAGAATTGCGTGATGTAAACACAATCGCGAGTTATAAAGTCAGAATTGCGAGATATAAATACAATTGCGAGTTATAGCCAGAATTGCGTGATATAAACTCGCAGTTGCGTCTTATAAAGTCAGAATTGCGTGATGTAAACACAATCGCGAGTTATAAAGTCAGAATTGCGTGATATAAACACAATCGTGAGTTATAGTCAGAATTGCGTGATGTAAACACAATCGCGAGTTATAAAGTCAGAATTGTGAGACATAAACTTGCAATTCTGAGAAAAACGCCAGTCTTTTTTTTCCCTCAAAATTGGACATATCATGCAATTGTGAGTTTATATCTCGCAATTCTGAGAAAAAAAAGTCAGAATTGTGAGATAGTCGCAATTACCTTTTTTTTTTTTTTTTTTTTTCTTTTTTTTTTTAGCGGAAACAAGCTTTCATAATGAGGTCATGTCACCCATTTCTACTATCTCTTAAAATATTTTCTTAACTGTTTAATATATTTTGCATTGTATTTGTTTTCACAGTAACAGAAAAGCAGCTCAGAGACAAGATCCAGCAGCTTCTCAGCGAGAAATCTGATGCTGTTAACAAGATCACAGAATTGAATGACAAGGTAAACCTCTCTCTCGACTTTTGTTGTGTTTATTGTTTTTGTTAAAGGCTGATGAACCCGATCAGATGTAAACGCTTCATTTGTCTCCTCGCAGATAAAAGAACGTGAAGAGCGGCTGAAAAAATCTGAGAAATCACTGAGTTCCAGCCAACAAGAAATGAAGGGGCTGAAGGTGAATCACAGCAGCAGGATTCATCTGTTACCGTCCCGGTTTCATCACAGCGCACATTTGTTTAATGTGGTTTGTTGTTTTTACTGACTAGAATCATCAGCAGAAGCTCCAGAGTCAGTGGGAGGGGATGTCCGGGAGTATTTCACAGCTTAACCAAAAAATTGTGGACACACAGGAAGAAAATACAAATCTTAATGAGAAGGTAATCTTTGATTATTTTATTTTTCTTGCCATTGTGATTTTTCTCTGTCAGATTTTTCAGAACTGTTTTGTGTTTCCATCAACCAAAGATTGCCAAAATGCACCAGAGAATCGAGAAATACCAGAAAACACTGAAGAACTACGACGAGGAGCGTGCAAAGGTAATTTGTGCTGGATGAGTTGATCTTTTACTACTTTGGCTGATCTACCGGTTGAAATGAGGAAACCAGTAATAATTTGTCAAGTGTCATAGTTAGCAAAACAAACAAATGTAGTGATGGGAACAATCATTCCCTAGCAAGCATCATGAATTGCTAACAATGACAGGTTATCCTGCTAGGGCCGTCACTAAGGATTATTTTGGTAATTGGTAGATTATTTTGACGATTAATCGAGCACTATAAATAGATATTTTTGTGGTAATAAAAATAGACCTAAGCCTTTAAAATGACTTAAAATACATATATAATAACAATGAGGCAATAATATTTGGCTCATATAAAGTATCAAAGCAAGTGATCATATTGTTTTATAAAACAACACTGTTAAAATACAGAATATATGTAACAACAATCATCTTATATTTATTATGTATTATAACAACTGCCTGCAGAGGGCGCAAACGGCCTGGTGTTACACACTGGCCAAACTATATTTAATTTAAATGTTTAGTTAATCTTTTAATATTTGGCCACTTCCTTTATGATAGAAATGCTACAGCCACTGTAATTTCTTGAATATAAAATGTGGACATAAAAACAGAGCGAGGGTTTAAACTTTTATTTTGAAATCGTGAACAGTTTGCACATTTAGAAAGAGATTGATGTATTCTCATGTGTTTATAATCATTTATCTTACAAATCTGATGAAATGGCGCACATTGCGTTCCCAGATGAATGTTATAAGCAATCCAAACTCACAGCATATATAAAGAGATGGAGTTTGAGAAGCTCCATGCATGTAAATGATAACAGTTCATGTGAAGCAGCATTTACTGTGAACAGAGCCGGTCTGAGACGCACGTAACCTACACACATGGAAATAATTAAAACCCATATACATATATTAAATCCACAGGGCATGTATTTATTTAACTGAATTGCAGCCTTTGTGAATTCACAATAACACTATGCTATAGTATGGTTTTAAAGGGTTAGTTCACCCAAAAATGAAATTTCTGTCATTAATTACTCACCCTCGTGTCGTTCCACACCCATAAGACCTTCGTTCATCTTCGGAACACAAATTAAGATATTTTTGATAAAATCCGATGGATCAGTGACAAGATAATTAACACTTTCAATTCCCAGAAAGCAGTTCATGTGACTACAGTGGCTCAACGTTAATGTTATGAAGTGACGAGAATACTTTTTGTGCACCAAAACAAAAGAACAACTTTATTCAACAATATCTAGCGATGGGCGATTTCAAAACACTGCTTCATGAAGCTTCGAAGCTTTATGAATCTTTTGTTTCGAATCAGTGGTTCGGAGCGTGTATCAAACTGCCAAAGTCACGTGATTTCAGTAAACGAGGCTTTGTTATGTCATAAGTGTTTCAAAATTTCAATGGTTCACCACTGGGGGGCATGACTTTGGCAGTTTGATACACGCTCCGAACCACTGATTCGAAACAAAAGATTCGTAAAGCTTCATGAAACAGTGTGTTGAAATCGCCCATCACTAGATATTGTTGAATAAAGTCGTTATTTTGTTTTTTTGGCGCACAAAAAAGTATTCTTGTCGCTTCATAACATTAAGGTTGAACCACTGTAGTCACATGAACTGTTTTAAATTTGTCTTTAGTAGCTTTCTGGGCATTGAAAGTGTTATTTTGCTGTCAATGCAGGCCTCACTGAGCCATCGGATTTTATCAAAAATATCTTAATTTGTGTTCTGAAGATGAACGAAGGACTTACGGGTGTGGAACGACAAGAGGGTGATTAATAAATGATATAATTTTCATTTTTGGGTGAACTAACCCTTTAATACATCATGCAGCCTTAGAAAAAGGTCTAATAATGCGGTTCATAGATTCTTCTCCGTGGAATGCGCCACGTCCGGTATTTTGCTGGAAATGACAGCCTTATATCCTATTAACACTTTTTCTTTCACTGATGAACATGGAGAGCGAGAGAGAGAGAAGCAATTTAATTGAGAAAATGATTAAATACAGGATTTCCACTGTCATGGAAAACTGAGTAAGATCAGTATTTTGTGATTTCCAGGCTTGGCAAAGTCATGGAAATTAATAAAATCTTGAAAAGTTGTGCAGATTTCTGTAATGGAATAAACGTTTTTAATTATGCCCAGCTCATAAATATTTCATCAGCTAGAAGTTGCTTTTGAGTGGTGCAATTTTGATTAAAAAAAAAATCCAATAAATGTGAAAGGAAATTATTTTATTTGAAAATTGTAAACGGCAATGAAACAAATTTGTCAAATAATTAAAATATTAAGTTTTCAGTAGATTTTTAATCACTCTTCCAGAAATGTTTATATCATCATTGAATATTAAAGTCGGCCCCTCATGTCCTGAAGATGAAGATATTAAGTGTTCTGTGTGTTTCTGGGGTTTGTTTTGAATTGATAACAGGTTCATGTCCTCATGGATGAAGCTAAACTCAGAGAAGATGCTCTTAAGGCTCAGGTGATGTCCTTTGAGAAGGAAAACGGCGCTTTAAAAGAGCAGAAGAAATCTGTAAGTCCTGCTGTCAGAGCTGTGAACCTGCCAAGCTTGTCCTTCCATCAATGTCGACATGACTTAAATGATATTTATTATCTGACAGCTCCTTCGTGATGCTAAAGACTGGCAGGAGAAGCACAAGAAACTGAGTGAGGAGATCAGAGTTTATCACAAATCCCAGAAAGAGCTGGAGGACTCGCTGCTGCACAAGGAAAATGAGATTGATGTGAGTGAAATTTGTTGCATATTATAAAACAGATGCTGCATGCTGAAGATCCCTTTAGCCATGACTGTATTTGCCATTTTTCTCCAAAATGTCACAATGTACATGCATGACATCCCATGATATTCTGTGTGTTTCTCTGGTTTGTAGGTTTTGTCCAGCTGTATCGCAGAGCTCAACCGTCTGGGAGCCGGTGATTCTGCTGAACTCCAGAAAGAAGATGCTAAAATGTCTAATGGAGAAGATGATGGTGAGCGCTCTGTTTATAACTCCAGTTTTTCTTTTTTGGCTTGGTATTTTAACGTGTCTTGTTATAACAAGAATATATATGGCAAGAGCTCTTTTCAGTGGCTGCATTCTTTTCCTCATGATTATTTTCGTTTTTCCCTTTGCATTCTGCTGTAATAGTATGAAAAAGGACAGCATATGCTGCACATTTGTGGTCTGTTCTTCCGATTTAATTTACGATATATCCCATTAATAATTCAGAATTGCGTGATATAAAGTCAGAATTGCGAGATATAAAGTCAAAATTGCGCGTGACGGTCAGAATTGCGTGATATATAGTCAGAATTGCAAGATATAGTCAGAATTGCGAGGTATAAAGTCAGAATTGCGAGTTATAAAGTCAAAATTGCATGTGACAGTCAGAATTGCGAGTTATAAAGTCAGAATTGCGTGTTAATATCATATTAAGGTCACTCTGAAACACGCACCGCATGTGTTTACTTAATTAAACTACAGCCTTTGCTATTTAATAATCACAATAAACTATATCACGATTTCATCCTACATACAGTTATTGAACGTGGGTCTCTTTTATCACATTGCTGCTGTTTTATACAAGCAATAAGCCACTTGAGGTCATTGGAGATGGTTAGATGAAACATTCTCCTCTATTCTAAACATCAAGTGTCTGTTTTCTTTCAGAGAAGAAGATGGACACCACGAGAGTGCGGATCAAACAGATGATGGACGTCTCCAGGGTACGTCTGCTCCGGGCAGATTCTTTTGGAGGATAATTTAACACTCCTCTTATTTGTAATGCTGTTTCTGTTTCACAGATTAAAGCAACTCTCAGTATTGTTGAAGACGAGAGAAATCGCTACATGGAAAGTCTCCTCGCCGAACAGAAATCCAGACAGGAGCTGGAGGGTATGAAGACTGTGATTGTGTATTTGAACACCTTCCAGTTTGCTTTCCACATCTTCATTTAATCATGTACTTCTTTTTTTTAATCTAGAGCAATATCAGAAGGTCATGCACGACCAGATGAATCTGAACAATGAGAAAACACATCTGGAGAACCAGTTCAAGAACCTGCAGCAAAGACTAGAAATCACCACTGAACTCTACCAGCAGAAAGAAAACGCCCTGCAACAGTGAGATCACACACATTACTCACACTGCACACAGAGGCTGTTTTGCAAGATCAGATTTTTTACAAGTGTGCAAATCATTTCAAACCTCAAAATAGGCCTGTTTCATTTTGATGCAAAAACTAAACAAAACAACTCTGGTTGGATGTTCCGACATGGATCAAATTTGTGCTTTCCCTGTCAACAAAGCCTACGTCCTTTATTCATTCGAATAGCAGTAGTAAAAAAGTGGTTTGGCTATAAACTCACCACTCCTGTATTTCCTCGCTTTATGAACTTCCTTTGTGCTCAGGAAATTGACTCAGGAGGAGCTGGAGAGACGTGAGAAGGAGACGAAGCTGTCGGAGGTGGACAGTAAAGCTCTGCGGTCGGAAGAGGAGCTGAGAGCGCTTAAACAGAAGATCAAGGACATTGAGGAGGAGATGCAGCAGAACGAGCGCTCGCTGAAGTCTGAGGTGAGAAACTCTGAGCCTGTTTACTGTACAACATCACTCTGCTCTCAGGCTGACACTTCATAGGCCCTTTCCCAAATGGCACACTTCATAGCACTTTTGGTCTTGTGGGCTTACAATGGCTGCCTGTGTCCGTTAAGTCCATGAGACCGTAGGGTGTCCCTTTTGTTAATTTTAGGTCTCGAAAGGGTGCTTTGCAGTCGATATGTGCCCTCAATGTGCACTTTTGCTGAGCAGAAATCTTCCCGACAGTCAAAGCGGCATTACGTCACGAAAGTGCGGACTCGTAGGAAGACTGCGAGTGTTTAGGGTGTCTTTTGGGACAGGGCCATAGTCTCATTTAGTGGTTTGGCATTGGCCTATAAGTGTCAGAACCAGTGTTATTTTAGTTTTATTCACTTTTTGAATTAGCTTTTATTTTTATATTTTTAGTTTTCGTGTTAATTTTAATAATTTCATTATGTGCTTTTTAAATATAGATATTTCGGTTTAATTTATTTTTAGCGTAGTTTTTATTTATTTCAAGTTAATAAATTTAGTGCTTCAACTTAAACTTGTTTCAGTTTATTGCCAAGGCAACAATTCTAATTTTTGTGTGAAGTTTTTCAAATAATATTTATATTTTATTTTATTTCAGATTTATTTATTTATTTATTTTTATTTTTATAGTTTTAGTTAAAGATAACCCTGGTCAGAAGCAGCACCAGGACTTTTATTTTGACAGCGCTGAGAATGCAGTGCCTGTATTATTAGTAATAGAAAGTCAAATGCAATAATACTTTCTCTTATACTGTCGGCATTCAACAAATACACATCTATGTAATTTAAACAAGTTTTTGAATATCTAATAAACATTTCATTTTTTTAGCAAGTTTATTTTTTGCATATTGACAGTTTCCAATGAATTATTTTGAATTTAGTAAATATGTAAAATTATCATTTTTATTATAGCAATTGTTTGCATGTGCTATTCACTATCTTTAAATTAAATTAAATAGTGTGGTATTACATATAGCCTATTGGCTTAATATCGGCCACCCTGCGCTATAAGAAAAAATTCATATCGGTTGATCAATAGCTCATTCTTATCGCCCTGCCGTCTCTCCTATAGGTGGCAGTCCAGGAAAAGAAAGCCCATGAGAACTGGGTGAGTATCATGTTTTGTTAGTCTTTGTAATGAAAACTAGAAGCTTTTTCTCTTTTATATTAGGGATGCACCAGCTGATACCAGTAGCCTATAATAATCAATTATTAATTATAATGTTATGGCCAGTAATAAGAGATATGATTGTACACATTTCAGAATACAGCGGCACACGAAATCATATTCATATACTTAAGTGCTTCATTTTCCATTAAAAATATATAATATTGGCTAATACTGATATATTTAGTGATATATTAATCATGTCTACTTGTTGATCTTCAATAGTTGAAAGCGCGTGCTTCAGAACGAGCTCTGGTGGAGGAAAGAAGAGAGTTGGCCAACCTTCGTCAGAAGTGAATATTCATCAAATCACACTGTTCAAATGCAATTTCTCGACATCATTGCTGTTATTTGTATGGTTGTTTCTGAACTCTGTTGTTTGTGCATTTATAAAGGCTTGTGGAGTACAGAGATAAAATCTCAGACATGGAGCAAAGTCTGTTCAAACTCAACTCCGGACCCCCGGATCGCCACATGCCGCCACAGCGAAGAGGTGAGTAGTTGTCGTCCTCTAAATCACCTTTCACAAGGTCTTTAAAACACAACCAACCCACAGAACGGCTGCTGTTGCTGTCCACATGCTGTCTAAAAGGCTTTTGTTTGTGTATAATGTGGTGTTTTCCGAAGTGTTACTTCCTCTTATGTGGCAGGTTTTTTTTCTGATTGTCACGGTTTGGTCTGAACAGGTGATTCGTACGGGCCGTCTCCTGTGAGTGGGGGGGCTCCCTCTCCTCCTCTAATGATAGAGGGTCCTGGACGCCCCCCCTCTGCACCTGTAGGGCGAAGGGGTGAACCGTTCGGTGAGTCGGCGCTGCTCCCTTTCGCCAATCCTCACTCCAACTTTATCCTCCTCCTTTAATTTTTCCAGCTTTCCTGTTTTAATCACTCTACGTTTTTAGGTCACCTGTCATTTCCCCCCTCAGTTTCTCTCCTCAAATCATTTCCTTCTGTCATTGTCGTTGTTGTCATTTGAAAACACTCCTGATGTGTTCGCTCCTGAGCTCCAGATGTTTAGGCCTCAGGCTGAAATGATTAATAACAGCTCCTGATCACTTGTGATCTGTTCCAGGTCCACGACCCCCGTCTGACCCTCACGGACGCTTCTCAGACCTTGGACACCCGCTGCCATCCCGACCAGGTGCTTTTGATACAACTTGTTACAAACCAGCAATGAAGGCTGCATTTATTTGATTAAAAAAACGTAATAATGTGAAATATTTTTATGCCCCTTTTTATAAGATGTAAAATAAGTCCCCACAGATCATTTTTTTTATAGCATGTTAAAATTGCCACTTTTTGGGGGTGAGCAAAAACGCACCGTTTTTGTGTGTCACTTTAAATGCAAATGAGCTGCTGCTCCCGGCCCCCTTTCAAGAAGAGGGTGGAGCTTCAGGAGCTCACGCTCCGGCATACTGGTGTAGGACAGATTGAAAGAACACCAGCAACAACAAAACAGGACAATCTCACGCACTGAAAATGTCAGAAAGTGTCAGTAGCGGTGTTCAGCCTTATATGTTCGAACCGGAGTCGTTGAAAAGACCCTAGTTTGTGAAGCAGTCCTGCTCAAAATGATTAGTGCAAACGTATAAGACTTTTTTTCTTTGGGACATTCACTTCGAAAGTGAAATTTAATAAATTATTATTTTTTGTTTGCATTGCAGTTTTGAGTCTCATGTTTAACTGTCTGTCATTTTGTCTTTCAGAAATGTTTCCTCCGATGACATCATCTCCATGTGCACATGACGGACCAATGGTAAGGATCACAGTTGTCATGTTTTTCTGTTTGTAATTTGATGTACAATGTTCACATGTGAGCAAGTAGATCTCCAGTAAATGTCCATGAGAAACAGTCATGCATATGTAGGTGTTGTTCTCCATTAAACCGTGGTGGGTGTGTTTGCTTTAAAGCAGACCGCTCCAGTCACAGAGACGGCCGAGGCCTCAGAGCAGGTCTCGTCTGAGCCTGTAGAGCCCGTGAGTACAGCGGCTGGGTGCTGGGATGGTAGGGACGGGTTTGTGCACAGTGGCAGGTTGCTGATAACACATTTGGTTGTGGTTCATGGCTTTTGTCAGCTGTTTTTGGGTCTTCAGAGCCTGATTAAACAGTTTTGTTCATCAGGATGGGTTTCTTTTCACTTTCTAATCACTGTGTGGGTCTTGTGCTCAGAATGTTACGGTATGTTTAACAAAACTCATGTTCGTGAGTGATTCCAGCATGTTGTAGGCCTGAAACATACTCTACGCAAGTATGCATGCCAACGATTTCTAACTAAACTAAATTAACTCTTGTCTAACTAACGAAACTAAAACCAGAAAAAAAAAAACATTTTCGTTACTTGAAATAATAAACGCTTAAAATCAAATTATTCATTGACAGTAGCTGTCGCCCAGTAGTATGCAGGATAGATCAAAGGAAATAGAAAGAAAACACAAAAAACATGTTGAGATTGTTAAATAAGATTCAACAGAGAAATGGGTCCAAATTAAAGACTAATTTAGTAATATACAATAAGAACACAATGTGCGTCAGGTTTATTTTATTTACACATTCAAATTTCCAACATTTTTGTAGGCTGAAATTTACAGTATTTCACCAATATTCCACCAAAATAAAAGCTCAAGGGTTTTAAATATTGAAGAAATTAGATAAATATTACTATTAGAACTGCTATAGTAGTGTAAAATAATTTTTTTATTATTATAATGAACAAATATTCTTTTTTTTTTTTAATTATTTTACTGTACAATTGTAATTTTAAGAAGCTAATGTTTCTTTTGTTTTTTATTAGACTAATAATCAGCACTTAATTATTAATTAAGCTCTAGACTTTGAATTTAAGCTTTAGGGTTTGAATGTTTGAAAGTGACGAATTTAAGACAATTATTAGTTTTTAACTTGTAGTATAATATCAAATTAAATGTAATTTACAACAGTAATATATTTGTTTTCATATAATTATTTAGCTTAATACTTAACATTATAATAGTTATATTAATAATGATTTTAATGAATAATTAGAACTGATATAATATTATTATTATTATTATTATTATATTAAATTTGATTGGGTTCCTAAAACACCAGTATAACTAATAAACATCAGAGAACCATGAACATGTTAATGTGTCATTAAATTATTGAAGAAATAACTTAAAATCTTCAAGTAAATTTTTTGTGTCTGCTGCTGCGTTCTTGTATAAAGTATGTTTCTGGTCTTACAATGGCTCACTGACATCTGCTTGGGTCAGTTAACAGGAATCCACCGTTAAATCACCCCAGTAATCATTTTTCCATAACCTGTTGTTCTTCTCTTCCAGCTCTCCAAGTCTCAGAGTCAGGGATCCTTCCTTCCTTCTCCCATACGGGATTCTCCGGTTCCGCCTCCCAAGTCTTACGGACCCCCAATCATGCCGCCCAATGGGCCGCCGCCAATGATGATCCGACCGCCCAATGGCCACCCTCCCATGATGCCCCCTGAGCCTCGCTTTAGACCGCCACACATGGATTCTTACGGCCCTCCTCCTCCGATTGGCCCGTTTGGACCTGTACCGCCCCCTTTTGGTAAGTTACCCAACACTTATGGACTCTATCTTTCAAACATACCTTCTGATGTTCATCCATGTTTATTTGGTGCTATAACTAGTAGTAAAGAGGAAGAGATGATCGGTTCACAAGTCGAGCTACCGCGATCTGTCACGCCACTTTAACCACAAAAACACATTTATTTTATTTATTGAAGTTAAAAGTGACAGAATTTGAAAGCTAAGACATAGTTTCATATCAAAAGTAATTTTATTTTGATTATTGGATTGCAGGCATGAATTTAACGCATATGAAAACGAGGCGGTGAGGGATTGATGTCTTCACAGTGGCACAACTAGGGTTGTAACGGTACCAAAATTTCAGCCCTCAGTACCAATACCAGTCAAATTTTGTGGTTCTCGGTACCAGTTTTGAACATTTTTTATGTCATGGATTTCATTAGCGAAATTAACACTATAATCACTAAGGCTGTCAATCTCTAAAGCACAAGCTCGCTAAATTCTGCACTCTCGCAAAAACAATAAAATAAAAAATGAATCTGTCCAATGAATCTCTTATTTACATCTCGTTTACACTTTGTTGGAAAGGATTCGCAAGTGTGCGGCTCGTGTTGAACAAAACCTTGTTCGTTTTCAGTGGTGTTAAGTAGGTTTTGACCAACTTGCTGACTAGCAAACATCTGATTGGCCATTGCGTTCACACGCTCAACAGATATGACTGTGATTGGCTACATTGCTCAACGCTTGTAAAAAACACTGTAAACAGAAACTTTTGACGCTCAGAGCGAGCTCAAACAAACACGAACGAGAGTTTATAGTACTGACTGGTATGTTTGACAACCCTACAACTTTTAAAACTGTTTTACGGAGCTTTAGGAAACCTGTTTCTTTAGCTGAACAATCGGTATGATGTTAAACAACAGTACAATCCATTAAATGCACTGTTCTATCTCTCACAGCCTAGTCAATACTCCTGTCAAAAATTAAATATGGCGCTATTAAACCTCATTGTTCCTCCAAAATGGTTCTTAAATTAAGTTTCGGTCAAATATTCTTTTTCATTGCATCACTAACTGAAACTTTACGTTGCATTTTGTTTGATCAGCACGAGGCCCACCGTTGGGACCACTGCCTCCACCACCACTCGGACAGCGCGACATCCCGCCTGAATTTTTCGGACCTCGCGGGCTTCCCCCTCGTTCCTTCCCTCCCGGGCCTCTGCCGCCCCCTGGAGCAATGATTCCACCTCCATACGCCGCACGCGGTTTCCCGGGACCCCCTCCGCTGATGGCTCAGAGCTCCAGAGACGGTGACGGGAACGTCGCACCAGCTAACGTCCCGCCAACGGACGGCTCCCATCAGAACGCGGGCGGCTCCACAATGGCTGAGCCTTGAGAGAACAAGCAGTTTTGTTCACTTGACTTTGTTCGGTCCTGATTCTTTTCGATATTTAAACATCAAAATGCCACATCTGGTCTGGGTGGGAAGATAAACTCAAGTTTGATTTGTGCTTAATTTTGTTTCAATAACACATTTGTGACAGAAATTATGAGGGTTTTGATTTTATACATTAGCAAACCTTTCCTATGGAAATAGTTTGATTTAATACACATTTAATTTTCTTTTTCCGGTGGTTGTCATGTGGTTAAAATATAATATATCTACCACTCGCCCAGTGCTGAAGCATTTTGGGATATCAAATATTTAGGCAAGTGAGACACACCCGTCGTGAAGCCATTTCCTCATGCCTTTAATGTGAGAGGACTCTGAATTTTTATGCCTTTTCACCATTTTTGAATGCACATTTTCCTGTTGGGTCGCTTTTAGTCATGATTCGCCAGCTCACCTGTTTGTTTTAACGTTGATTCGTCGTGCGTCTGCTCTTATGATTTCTTTTCCTAGCGGAAAGGCACATATGATGTCATATTGACAAAGTATTTATACATTTCTTTCAGCTGCGTATACAATAAAATATTCTCATAAATCAGACGTCCCTAATGTAACATAAGCTCAATGGAAACAGATGAACCTCTGAGTTTTCATACAGCCAAATGTATTAATCAGTGTTGGACTATGTTTGTTTAGAGACAAAATCATCTCACGGGAATCGAAACACAAGCAGAATGAATTTGTGTGTAACAAAAGGTCTGAATTATTCTTATGTAAATTGCTGCATTGAATTCACTGTGAACATTTACATAAGAATGATTTTATGAATGATGTAAAAACATGTCTCATTCAGTTCACACAGGATTGATTTTATGAGTAAACTGTTCACTGAATTGCAATAATTTACATAATGTTTTTATGAACCATTTACTTTCATCTTGTTTAATTCACAGAATGGTTTTACACATGAAGTGCACAGAAAATCATTCCGTCATGTTTCATGAACGAGGCCCGTGAATGATGTTCTCTGGGTTTTTGATGCAATGCTCTTGGAAACAAAAATACTCCAGTCTTCAAAATCCATAACTTTTTTTCTTTTTTTGTGGCATATACTGTTTTGTTGATATTAGAGTAAATTATTTTAGTAAGTGTGTTGAGAGGATGCATCTTGTGCGCAGTAAGAGTGTCTGCATCATGTGTTGAAATCCTAGGGAAGAAACGGTTTTTAAAAATAAGTGGCATTGATTTTGTGGGAATGAATGATTTGAATAAAGCTGCTTTTTCCTGTAGTTTTGATGAATGTGTTTACTGGCAAATACAGCATTTTTGTGTCATGCATCTCGGCATCTTTCAAACTCCCTGAGGAGATGTGGACTAATTAATCCAGGACATTAGAACTAAGTAATTAATCTTGTAAGCGTTTTCCTCAGAGTATTTAGACACTTAAAAATATCTGAATGTCATTGCTTTAGATGCAAATGGCCTAAGACGAACACTTCCCAAATGCATGTGAAAATTGGTGTTGGCAAGTATATGAAATGCCAATCCGTTAATATTTTTATGAATTCTAGCAATGCAATGTTGTAAGAACATGAACGTGAACAAACGTAAACGACGCTCAGGACAGTTGACGGGCCAGTGCTGCATCATCACGAAAGTTTAAGCCTTGCCAAGTGAAATATTCAAGTGCAAGAAGACGTGAAAGGGAACTCAATTTGTTACTCGCATGCCCAGAAATCCGCGTCTCAGTCAGCGAGCGAATACTGAATTGAACTCTCGTCTTCTTGCACTTAAAAATGCCTGTATTGGCGAGTATCCTCATAAACACAGTTGTGTCTTAAGTGAACATAACATGCATTTTGTTTCTCAACTGTTTATCAGTATATTGGATCCGTGCATTAGCTCTTAAAGCGACAGCAGCCTAATGTATTCCTGCTGCCGTCTGTCATTAATGTTACTCAAACAACAAAAAATCGAAAACTGAACAGTAGATTATTGTTTGTTTGACCTGCTCTCCTGATTGCCTAATGGTGCGTTCACACCAGATGCGAATGAAGCGTTAAGCGCAAGTGATTTACATGTTAAGTCAATGCAAAGACACGATAGGCATCCTGCGGCACGAATGAGGCCTCACGCAAATTGAGCGTTTCGGGCGAGTTGAAAAATCTGAACTTTGGCGAATATTCGCGCCACGTTAACCAATCAGGAGCTTGCTCTAGTAGTGACGTGATTACGACATAGCGAGCGGAGGCAGCAATGGAGGACAAAATCATCGTCGCTGTATGTGGATACCCAGAGCTGTATGATACATTTTCGTACTTTTATAGAAACAGAAATAAAAAGGATCTTGCTTGGAAGAAAGTGAGTGAGGAGGTCGGACAGTCTGGTAAGTTGTAAAAAATGCTCTTTACTCAATTTGAGCTATATACATATTGAGACTACAAGCTAGCTAAAGCCGGCAAATTGAGCTTATTAGCCTGACACGAATTGGCGTCTGTTGTGAAGTGAATTTCACGTGTGAATGAAGCGAGTAAACTCAAAATGTTCAAGCGTCCAACTACGCGCGAATAGCGCAGTTTATTCGCGCGGTGTGAACACCCCGTAAGACAAATTTCTCCTAAGGGAGATAAACAGAATATTAATAATAACAAAAGACAAATAAAAATCGCTCACTGCTCTTTGCTGAATAACTTTAATAAGGATGAATCTGTTTAATCAAAGACTAGGATATAGAAAGACTGTTCACTCAGTTATGATTGGGAGAAACTGCAACGCGCAATATGGCGGAATATGTCCCGCTTTCTAATAAAAGAGCCAATCGCTGATTGATAAAGTCATTGCGTCACTGCAGCGACCGTTAGAGGCTCCGGTTCCCATAGAAACCTGAGACTTAGGACAGCACATGCGCATTAGCTGGTCTAGCCTGAAAAGTAAGCCTCTTTAACGCTATTTGAGCTTAAGAAACAACACTTATGGCACAGTTCATGTCAGATTTTTTGCTGTTTGAAATATATTATTTAGTTGTGAGTTCGCCAAGCAGTTTTTGAAGTTTCAATATTCCCCCATTCAAATAGATAGGACTTGGTCTTGGATGCCTGAAATAGCTGCCGGAGGCTTTGCAAATATGGCCGCCGAGTGAACGGACTTTCCTTGAAAAGGACTTTGGTTTAATTTATACAGTGAAGATTTATTTTTTACATTTTATTGCTTTAAATTTCTGTACCAGATAATAGTGAATTTCACTGGTATTTAAATTTTTGTTGTCATAACTGCCTGTTTTTGCAAAAATATTTATGGCTGGTAAATTTTCTTAAAGGGTTAGTTCACCCAAAAATGAAAATAATGTCATTTATTACTCACCCTCATGTCGTTCTACACCCATAAGACCTTCGTTCATCTTCAGAACACAAATTAAGATATTTTTTATTAAATCCGATGGCTCAGTGAGGCCTCTATAGACAGCAATGCCAATGTAAATCTCAAGATCCATAAAGATACTAAAAACATATTTAAAACACTTCATGTGATTCAACCTTAATATTATAAAGCGACAAGAATACTTTTTGTGCGCCAAAAAAACCAAAATAACGACTTTTCAACAATATCTCATGATGGCTGATTTCAAAACACTGCTTCAGAGCTTTACGAATCGAATCAGTGACTCGGAGTGCCAAAGTCGCGTGATTTCAACAGTTTAGCCGTTTGATAGGAGATCCGAATCACTGATTCGCTTCGTAAAGCTCCGAAACAGTGTTTTGAAATCGGCCATCATGAGATATTGTTGAAAAGTTGTTATTTAGTTTTTTTGGCGCACAAAAAGTATTCTCGTCGCTTTATAATATTAAGGTTGAATCACATGAAGTGTTTTAAACATGTTTTTAGTACTTTTACGGATCTTGAGATTTACAATGGCATTGCTGTCTATGGAGGCCTCACTGAGCCATCGGATTTTATCAAAAATATAGTGTTCCGAAGATTAACAAAGGTGAGTAATAAATTACATTATTTTCATTTTTTGGGTGAACTAATCCTTTACGTCACCAGCGGCCATTAGATGGTGTGGCAAAACGCTATAGTTTTAGGACCTGGATACAAAATATCAAGTTATCTATTTTAAGAAACATGCACAAATATAAAATATTTGACAAAAATAAATTTGCATGGTTTGAAATGCTGAAATGGTAGAGGTTGAGTTGCAAATGAGGAATGCAAATGGAGTATGGTGTGATTTTTAGGATTGTGGTTAGTGGATGTGATTTACTACACTGTGTGAAATGATTTAATACATCCAATAAAAATCATCAAAACACCAGTTGATTCGAATACATTAGATAGGAGATAATGTTATTATCTAATGCAATAGATTTGTAGTATTTATGTGTATATATATAGTATGTTTTCAAATACTTTTAGGGATTCTGAATCTCAGCAAACTGGCAGAAACTAGCATGGGATTTCACTCTGGACTAATGCACTTTCCATAAATCCAGGTAATTTGCATTTAGTAATTAATCATGCGAGCATTAGCCTGCATGTCCTCATTAAATCATATATATGAAGAACACTTTTTTGAACAATATTAAGTGTTGTTCAACCATGAACACTAATGAAGACCGAACTTTATTGTCTCGATCAAGAACTGAACTTATGTCAGTTAACAGTTATCCTGTTTCCTCAGAGGATAAGTATATTTATAAGATATTCATGATTCAAGCAGCGTTGTCATTTATTAGAAATGAGACATTTGAAAAAGCTATGTAATAATACACACACAATGATAGGCATAGTCCGTCAAACAGCGTCTTCACAGAAATGCAATACTTTTTCGCCATTTAGTTGATCCTGTCAGAAACTGTAAAGAAATTAGAAAATGTGGGTTATTCCCCAAGTCAATCTTCCACAGAAATCCTTTAGTTAAAACTGTTTGAGAAACTAAGCCGGAAGTAAATTACAAATTTTAACGACAATTTCCCCAAAACCGAACTATTAATCAAAGAGAAAACTGTGAAGCTAATTACAAAGTTGCCATGCTAATACTTAATTTGATCGACAGTTTCTCCCTTCATACAGTCAAGTTCCATATATTTACTGTTTTTTTTTCTGATTCATACTCAAACTAATTAAATATCCATTATTGTTATATATTTTCCATGATATTAATGAGCCAAAGGCCATATTTCAAACAAGTATTGCTCTGTAATGCTAAATCAATATTAGCCAACTGCTAAGCAGTTAGCCAACAGAAAACCGTTTAACGAGTTAAGAAAACCTGAAGATATCACAAAAACCAACATATTTATATTACTGAGTTTGTCAGTGTTGTTTCTTTAGGGTTTTTATGTACTCCGTGTGTATGTAGCATTAGCAAGATGCAATAAGCACTTCATAAAATCAACAAGAATGTCTGTTAAACAACATTTATAAGTAACAGTTCACCCAAAATGTAACTTATCTTTATTTACTCACCCTCAAATAGTTCCAAACTTTTATGCTGTTTTTTTCCCCCACAGAATGCACACATACACAATAAACAAATAAAGTTATTAATTAAAAATCTCAACATATTCAGATTTATTCTGTTTTAAGAACCAAACAGCAACTGAATCTTGCACATCATAACCGAACCAAACATAACGCACTAGTCAAATGGGCTATTTTTATGTTTTATGTCTTTTTTGAAGCTTTACAGACTATTAACTGTCATGAAAAATAGATGTGAAAAATCTTCTTTCCAATTATAACAGCATACAGGTTTGGAACATGAGAGTGAGCCGTTTCTTTAATCAAATAAAAATATTAAAACGTAATAGGAAGTGTTGCGTAAACAAGTTATAACCGTTTTCATCAGAAATCATCATACAGAGCATTTGTACAACATTCAGTTTTTGAAATACTCGTCTCTCTTTCAGATGAAGAGCGGTGGAGACGTCAGACTGTGTCCCAGACTTCAGACTGGAGATATGAAGAAAAGTGTCCGATATTGCAAGGAATGTGAGAGGTGATGCACCCAAAGTATCTGAGAGAAAGAGCCTCCGCCGTCCTCCCTGTAGGATCTTTGTTTAGTCTTTGTGCAAAGTCTGGTTAAGGTGCAGGTAAAGTGGTTTCTTCGTCAGGAGGTTGAGCTTTTTCCTCTTGAAGTCAGTTGGTTTCTTGTACCTAAAACCAGATTGCATTGCATATGAACTAGGGGTGTAACGGTACATGTGTTCGTCCTGAACCGTCACGGTTCGGTTCATACAGTCAGACGACGAATACAGTCAGTCACAGGCGATCCACACTCCAATCCAGAAGGGGGCGCACACGGTAATGCAACGCTGTTTGATAACCGACACAACAGGAAAAAGTGCAGAAGAAGAACAGACGATCTATGCATAGATATGTTTACATATAGTCTCTCAACCAGTGTTTCAACCGCAGAAAGACAACAATAAAACAGCTTGAGAATAATATCTCACGTAGCATTACATTTACCTCAGGCAAGTCATTCAGTGTCCACAGCATGTTAGTTCACTAGAGAAATTAACTCTAGAGGGAGCATTTCACTAAATATATGCACTATATTAGCTTATATATTCATTATATTTACTTTACCTGTTAGTAATATCTTAATTATTTAATGTTTAAATAAATATAAAAATATATTTTAGAGATACGTCGATATATCGGCTAATAATCGGTATCAGCCAATAAAAGCAAATTTTCACACTATTGGCTGACAACCAGAAGAAGGCAGGAAAATGCACTGCATTTGGGCTTTGTGTAAAGAAAATGCTAAGAAACCAGTTTGATGTTCAATATTAAGTAGTTATACAAATTAATAACATCCCGAAAGTTAAGAAATATTAATTTAATTGTGTTAATATTAATTTGATGTGTTTATAACAGATACCAGATACTCTGAAACAAGTTGATGAAATTGAGAGAGTTTTTATTTGCATTCCTTTCAAAATATAATAATTAAAAATATAAATATTAATTAAAATGAAATTATCATTAATTCAAAAGAAGGTATAAAAGGCAGAACCCCCAAACTATCGGTATTGTTATCGGTATCTGCAGAGATCACTCTGAATAATCGGCTATCGGTAACGGTGGAGAAATTTAGTATCGGTGCATCCCTAATATATTTAATAAAAATTAAATTTAATAGTTTGGGCTCTGTTGTGAATTGTAATTTTTAATATTATAGTAATGTGCAAGAAAGTGCTCCCTGTATATAGTTTACAGCTTTAGATGAGATAGAATTTTTTTTTATCCTTAAGAAAATGTTCATTATAATTGAATTTATTTGAAGAGAGAGACACAATTTGTTCAATAAACCACTGTTTAATGAAAAAAGCAAATTCATGTTTAGTTTTCTCCCCCCTGCTGTACCGAACCATGACTTCAGTACTGATGTACGTCATGTTTGTGTACCGTTACACCCCTAATATGAACTATTTGTTTATTAATTAAATGCAATTGTACTCACAGTTCTATAACAATGGGACCTGGTTTGATTTCATCCATTTCCATGAAAGCAAAACACTTAGTGCTGGTGAATCTTTTCTTGGGTTTGTAGTGTTTGAATTCAAAGAAAATAGCTGCACCTACAGAAGAGACAAACGCAATAATGATTAAGCGCAAAAATATAGTGCAGTGCTAACACCTTACAATAAGGTTTAATTTGTTATCTACATTATTTACCATGAACTAACCATGAAAAATAACTCTAAAGCATTTATTAATCTTAGTTAATGTTAATAATAATATATTATTAAACTCAAAAGTTGTATATGGACCCGAATTAACATGAAATGACAATGAACAGTCGTATTTGTTTTAACTAACATTAATATTATTGATTATTGCACATTGTTAATGTAAGTTAATGGGACTTAATTGAAAGTTATTACCAGTGTAATATATATCATGCAACATCCAAAACAAGCATGACTGCAACAAGCAATGCACAATGATTTTTTTTTCTGTCACTTCAGTTACTCTTAAGAGCAAAGTGAGACCTTTTGGTAGTTTTTCTAGGTGTTTCTGGATTTCCACTTCCACACTAAAATGAATATACGTGTCCTCCTTCCGCGTGGCCACTGGGGTGTCCTGAACTGGATTCAAGTCGATACCGTTCAGATCTGGAGAGGGGAAAAGGGAGTATATGTATGAAAAGGTCAGGGCAGAAAACATGACGTTAAGAACCGCTGCTGAGCTCTACCTTTAACACTGACTGTGATGTACGGGTCAATGCACTGTCCTGCATCCTTCAGACCGATCTTCTCTATCGTCAGCGTCAGCAAAGTCATTCCAGGCTCCGAGGGTAACCGTGGCAACAGAGTACCTGTCAAAGATGTCAAACTTTCATTAAAAAAATAAATTAACAAATGAGATTTTGTTTGCTTATTGACAAACAAAATGGATCAATTGGCCAGGGTTATTATTATCTTTAACTGAAACTGAAACCATAAAAATGTCCTTACTTGAAATTAAATAAACGTTAACTAAAATAAAATATTTACTAAAATATTTAAAAATGAACTAAAATAAATATTAACTAATTTTATTTCAGCTAGTTGCCAACATTTCTCATTTTTGTTTGATTTACGTTGACGTAGTAAAATAACTCAAACAAACTACAACCTAATGAAAAGTATACAGACATATTTAAAAATAAAAATGACAAAAACACACAACAAAATTACTAAATTTAAAAAGAAAAGAGAAAATATAACACAATTTTCCTTACTTGAAATTAAATAAACATATTAACTAAAATAAAATACAAATTAAAATTCGGGCAAGGCAACATTTCCCGTATCTAATTAATTTAAATTCTTTTTTTCCCCCAATTTGTTTGAGTGAATGATTCAATGACTCACTCATAAAGACTTCACTTGTTTCATTACTGGATGAATCAGCGTTTCTGAACGAATCTCTTGAGTGAATGATTCAATGACTCGCTCATAAAGACTTTACTTGTTTCATTACTGGATGAATCAGCGTTTCTGAACGAATCTCTTGAGTGAATGATTCAATGACTCGCTCATAAATTCTTCACTTGTTTCATAACTGGATGAATCAGCGTTTTTGAACAAATCTCGAGCGAATGATTCAATGACAGATACAACAGTAACTTGTCGCCACCTACTGGTGTAACGATGCAATTGATACAATCTTTATTTGAAGCATCAAGTTACTTTCAAAAGGTGATTTACTCGATTTTGATTTACTCGCTACTGTAGACATCAGTTTTTATATCCGAACTATAAACTTTTATCCCAGTACTTCTGTGATCATCTGAATTACTGTAATGCAGAATAATGATACTGTGTGGTTGAAAAGACTGTTTGTGAAGCTTTTTCATCTATACATGACAACGGCTCTCTCTGGATCAGAACGCATATCTGAATGTTTGCTGTGATTGAACTTGTTAAAAGTTTTATAGACAGAGCCGTATCACTGCCATTTAGGAATAAGATCACATGGGTGTTTGATTCGAACGTCATGTACTATGCAGTAAATCACCTGGCACCCTTGATGGGAATGACGGTGTTGAACCTGCTCCAGTACCAGCGTCCAGCTCCTCCTCAACCTCAAGGTTTTCCTCCTCACCTGGTGCGAGAATCTTCCTAAAAACACACAGAACTGTATCAGTAAAACATGTTTCATCTGTGAAAAGTAAATATAGTAAGTCTTGTAAATATCTTTGAGGTATAATATTGTGTAGATAATCATTATAGAGTGCAACAGTCGATTCCGGAAGTAAAAACTCCATTCAGTTTCTCTGTAGGATTTTTAATGATAACTTATAAACCTTTAAAGACAGTACTGTGAACAACAAGGTTGTTAATTGATGGTATTTGCTTCTGCTGTCAGCCCACACTATTTCAACTTAATTTTAAAATAATCGTGTTTAACAGCGGAATTCATGGTGAAAAACTACATTACCCATGATGCTGTACAGAAAATTCCACCAATCAGAATTGAAAAAGCAACGGCAATAGAGCTCTTTAGCTCCGCCCACTCACATGAAGCACTGCAAATGTATATCAGCATTTCTAAATGAGTAGTTTTATATTTCTGTAACATTTTTAATTCGATTATGCTGTTCTCAATGCTTCATGGGATTGTAGTTCTTTCCCTCACTAAAGCTGTTAAGTTCACGGTCTTGTGCCTTTGTATTTTTGTCTGATTTTTAAATACGTTTTGGCTTCAAATCAAAGTTTGTAATGTTATGATTCTCCTCGTAGCTGATGGGCTTGGTTCATGCTTTATAAGGCTTTAAAAACTTTTTAAAATGAGAGAAATTAATGGAACCAACACTGCTGAAAAAGGGGGTGGGCACTAATGCACTCTATAGTCAGAATCACTGGACTGACCAACCAGCATCCAGGACCAGAACTATCCGTTCCATAAATAAACATTGAAAAATTACCTCAAAGGCACTGGTTGGACATCAAAAGGGAAATCTTTGTTGTAAGTCAGAATGTTCTTAATAACTGTAGAGAAACAGAAGAATAGCAGTGATAAACTATTTTAACAGATATCAGCACTGTTGTTGTTTTAAATGAGTTTTAACCCTGTAAAATGGGTTATTTTTGGAAATGGAACAGTTTATTGAACCTTTAGACAAAATATAAAAGAAAATCTAAAAAAAAAAAAAAAGTTTGCATGTGTATTCTGTTTTGTATATAAAAAAGTATTTATTCAGGGGCACAAACTGAGCTAAAATACGCAATTTATTACATTCATATCCACATATTTCAATTATTCATATCCACGTGTACATACTGGGTTCCAGTTTTTTCAGGTCTTCTAACTTGAACTCCTCTTGAGATTGTGTGCACTAACAGAGACAAACAGCAGAATTAGTTTAAAAACTCATTAAACATTAAAAAGGCACTGATAATTTATTTATTATTATTATCAATTATTATATTCACAATGTGAGATAATAAATACACTGCTGGTGGGGTGATTTTAAAAATATCAATAACTAGATATTTACATTTCCTGAGCAAACTGTAAGTGGTGTTTGGCTGTGCATTAACCGCCATAATGACTTAAAGATGTTGTGGTTGGTTGTCAAGGTGTTGCCATGCAATTGCCTTAGCAACAAAACTAATTAACTTTCATATCGTCCTGTAGAGTCGTCAAAAACAATACTAACCTGTAAGGCTGCACTTCGCATTTCAAGGCATGTTGCAAACTTTCCCAGGGTTTTCTGGAAAATAAAAATGTTTATTTTGTGAGATAATAACAGACAGAAGATCTAAAATTAGTCTGACCACAAAATATCTTAATTTAAAATATGCTGTCAAATCGATTAATCGCATCGAACATAAAAGTTTGTATACATATTGTGTGTGTGTGTGTGTAATATATATATATATATATATATATAAATATAAAAAATAAAATTATATATACGCACACAAACTTTTATATGTGATTAATCGATTTGACAGCACTTTAAACATCGAGTTATAATTCAAAATTTGAAATTGCATTTACTGTCAACATGAAATCAAAATGGACAATTATTTTTTTTATGAAATATTGCAGTGTTTATTATAAATGCACATCATTATTTTTGTTAAATTCATGTGCCTCAATATTGAATCAGAATAACTTCCCCTCTGATGACGAGGGCGGGGCAACCTGTCACTCACATGAGATCCACCAATAGCAAACCACAACCATCCAATCAATCCTCCACAAACAAAATCAAGCCCCTGCCCTACATTTGTTCTGGTTTGTGAAGCCGTTTCACTCGGATATACGTCACAATAGGGAAGAAAAGACAATCGCAACTTATGTTTCATGTTGACTTTAAAATAAGTGATTGACAGCTGTCAACACATACCTTCTGTTCCTCTGTAAAATCATGCAAGTTTGATGACTGCACCTCTTTCTGAAGTTGCCTTGCGAGTCTGATGAAAAATCACAGTAATACGTTAGTAAATCATAATGTTTTCATTTTAACATGGAAACACTTAATATTTTTCTATTCACACGTTTCTGTTTCATAACTCACGAAAAAAAAAAAATTAATTGAAGAATTAAAACATTTGGAAAGTTAACTTTATGAATAAAATCCATGTTCTGGATGACAATATAAGGGAATAAGAGTCAGTTTTCTTTGTGGATAGTAAATGCAGTTTGTGTTCCATGAACAATAACACATAATCTACGTTAAAACCACAAAGAAAAGGCAAAAGTAGAGTGTAAAGAGCAGAAATGCTGGAGCTCTTGTGTCTGATGGCTGTCAGCATTGACCTAAATGGCATGAATTCAGATGAGGACAGACAGTGAAGCTCCACCCAGTACTGGAGGGTGTGGCGCGCGAGATAATGCAAACAGGCTGTCAAACACTCAACAGTTATTCACTCACTGGACATGATGCACATCTAGAACGCATTTCATGCATTAAATCGAACAATGCAAGATCATGCAAAATGAAGTACAAATAAATCTATAATGCGCCCTTGTGAAGGGAAATAAATTGCAACTTTGTGTAATTGCAATGCATCACTTGTCATGCCTTGTTCTATTTTATTTATTTTTTAGAGTAAAGAAAAAATTCTATCCAGCTCTGATCCAGACATCGCCAAACACATTTTTTTTTTTATTTTGATCAGAAATACGCAACTTACATTTGATATTCATCGATGGCTTCCACCAGCTGCCCCCACGAATCAAAGTCCGTGCCCTTTTTAAAACTCGCGTGCCATTTCTGAACGGTCTTGGTGACATCTGACATCTTCTCGGGTTAAAGTCGCGCGAAAGCTTTGGGTTCTGACATCGCTGGTGAAGTTTTATCTCCAGCGCCGCATTGTTGCGCACCGCCGGGGAAACACACTGGGCTCCGGATGCACCGGTGGCACCGCCACACACCGCCACAGGCCTGATGCGAGTGCAACCGAACTACCTGCTACTGCACCGGAAGACGAGCTTACTAGTGGCGTTTTCAAAATAAAAGTCCTAATACATGAGAGAGGGATCTCTTCATTATAATTCATGAGAACTCCGTTGACTTGTGATAGGAGTGTAAAACTAGTAAGTAATTGCGTTATATAAATAAAATGTACTTGCCTTAGTAATGCGTGATTAATATCACATCCATGTGAATTTTGTAAAAATTCAGTGTAAAAATTTTGTAAAAAAGGATCATATTTAACATAAAAGTTTTTATGTATGTATGTGTGTGTGTGTGTATATATATATATATATAAATTAATCACATTTAACATAAAAGCTTGTAAATATATAATATGTGTGTGTATATATACAGGTGCTGGTCATATAATTAGAATATCATCAAAAAGTTGATTTATTTCACTAATTCCATTCAAAAAGTGAAACTTGTATATTATATTCATTCATTACACACAGACTGATATATTTCAAATGTTTATTTCTTTTAATTTTGATGATTATAACTGACAACTAAGGAAAATCCCAAATTCAGTATCTCAGAAAATTAGAATATTGTGAAAAGGTTCAATATTGAAGACACCTGGTGCCACACTCTAATCAGCTAATTAACTCAAAACACCTGCAAAGGCCTTTAAATGATCTCTCAGTCTAGTTCTGTAGGCTACACAATCATGGGGAAGACTGCTGACTTGACAGTTGTCCAAAAGACGACCATTGACACCTTGCACGACACAAAAGGTCATTGCAAAAGAGGCTGGCTGTTCACAGAGCTCTGTGTCCAAGCACATTAATAGAGAGGCGAAGGGAAGGAAAAGATGTGGTAGAAAAAACTGTACAAGCAATAGGGATAACCGCACCCTGGAGAGGATTGTGAAACAAAACCCATTCAAAAATGTGGGGGAGATTCACAAAGAGTGGACTGCAGCTGGAGTCAGTGCTTCAAGAACCACTACGCACAGACGTATGCAAGACATGGGTTTCAGCTGTCGTGTCAAGCCACTCTTGAACAACAGACAGCGTCAGAAGCGTCTCGCCTGGGATAAAGACAAAAAGGACTGGACTGCTGCTGAGTGGTCCAAAGTTATGTTCTCTGATGAGAGTAAATTTTGCATTTCCTTTGGAAATCAGGGTCCCAGAGTCTGGAGGAAGAGAGGAGAGGCACACAATCCACGTTGCTTGAGGTCCAGTGTAAAGTTTCCACAGTCAGTGATAGTTTGGGGTGCCATGTCATCTGCTGGTGTTGGTCCACTGTGTTTTCTGAGGTCCAAGGTCAACGCAGCCGTATACCAGGAAGTTTTAGAGCACTTCATGCTTCCTGCTGCTGACCAACTTTATGGAGATGCAGATTTCATTTTCCAACAGGACTTGGCACCTGCACACAGTGCCAAAGCTACCAGTACCAGGTTTAAGGACCATGGTATCCCTGTTCTTAATTGGCCAGCAAACTCGCCTGACCTTAACCCCATAGAAAATCTATGGGGTATTGTGAAGAGGAAGATGCGATATGCCAGACCCAACAATGCAGAAGAGCTGAAGGCCACTATCAGAGCAACCTGGGCTCTTATAACACCTGAGCAGTGCCACAGACTGATCGACTCCATGCCACGCCGCATTGCTGCAGTAATTCAGGCAAAAGGAGCCCCAACTAAGTATTGAGTGCTGTACATGCTCATACTTTTCATGCTCATACTTTTCAGTTGGCCAAGATTTCTAAAAATCCTTTCTTTGTATTGGTCTTAAGTAATATTCTAATTTTCTGAGATACTGAATTTGGGATTTTCCTTAGTTGTCAGTTATAATCATCAAAATTAAAAGAAATAAACATTTAAAATATATCAGTCTGTGTGTAATAAATGAATATAATATACAAGTTTCACTTTTTGAATGGAATTAGTGAAATAAATCAACTTTTTGATGATATTCTAATTATATGACCAGCACCTGTACATATATACACACACATATAATATATTTACATATATAATCATATATATATATATATATATATATATATATATATAAACACATGTACATATTCCAACTTTTATGTTAGATGGGATTAATCGTGATTAATCGATTTAACAGCATTGATATATGATTAATCACGATTAATCACATCTAACATAAAAGTTTGTAAAAATATATGTGTGCAGATATATATATATATAATCACATTTAACACAAAAGTTTGTAAATATATAATATGGGTGAGTGTGTGTGTGTGTGTGTGTGTGTGTATATATACACACACACACACACATTTATAAACTTTTATGTTAGATGCAGTTAATCGCAATTAATCAATTTGACAGCATTTATATATATACAGTATGTATGTGTATATATATATATATATATATAGGCCTATATATATATATATATATACATCAATTTGACAGCACTAATATATATAGACACACACACACACACTGGTATTTAGTCCTTAAAATTTGATTTATTCTGTGTAATAAAAGTTTAAGAAATTCACACGGATGTGGTAGAGCTCTAATGTAAGTTGAATTAATTGGATTAATTTTTTTCTTCTTCTTTTTTTATGTTGTAACTCTTGTTCTTCCTTTCACCGAGTCGTTCTGACTTATATCGTTTTTTTGTGGTTTCTGTTCAGATATAAGTGAATATTTGCATCCATTTCCTTTAGGCTATATCTCCTTGCGTATACAAATTATTTTATTTCACATTCAAGTTACCAAAACATGCATCAAAATAAATTACGTAAGTGGGCGTGTGCATGACGTCACCGCACGAAATACGTCATACAGGAAGAGCGTTTATTGTTTTGGCGTTTCCTGATCCACATCTTTGGAGTATCGCCGATTAAAACAACAAACATCTGACAGTCGATACATCTCTGGTATTAATACATATCTCTTTTATTTAAAAAAACAAGCGTTATAAGTCTGTTGTCAGGTTTGAGCCGGTTTTGAGCTGCTGTGTTTACTCGAGGACTGCTGTTGAATAGCGAGTCTCTGACTCGGTTTGATTTTCTCTCAGGTTGTATTCATATTACGGACAGTATTAAGATCACAGATCAGCGTGTTTATATAGACGATAAAGCATCAGCAGTAGAGTTTTTAGCCAGTGTTTTGGTTCTGTGTCTGTTTGTATTCATATAGAGCTGTTGATAAACAAGGCCGAGATATAATAATGGACCTGCCTTATCAAATGACTCATTCACAGTTCACACAGCACTTCAACCGATATACAGTAGTTTGATCCTTTGAGTGATCTTTTGTTCATTAAATGTACTGAATATTAATCGATGTGAAATATGCTCAGGCATTTAGTTGCCCGTAACTTGTCTATCTGTCACAAACATTGAAAATGTCAATGTTAAAGGGATAGTTCACCCAAAAAAATGAAAATTCTGTCTTCATTTACTCACTCTCAAGTTGTTCCAAACCTGTTTGAGCTTCTTTGTTCTGCTGAACATAAAAGAAGATGTTTTGAAGAATGTTTGTAACCTAACAGTTGTGGAAAACAATACTAGGGAAGTCAATGGTGCCCCACAACTGTTTGATTAAAATGCATTAATAAAACAGAAATTGATAATAGCTTCTTTCTATTTGTTCAGGTATCTGGTTCAGGTCGCCATGACTCACTGGTTCCACCGAAACCCTCTGAAATCCACAGCGCCCGTGTCCTTCAACCTGTACGGGGTGGCGTCCAGCCCCGCAGCCAATAAGATCTGCAAGTGAGGATTGTATTCTGCTGGTATTATATACATTTTGTGGGCCATCATGATTGTTATGGTATAAATGTTAAATCTCTGTCTCAGTGACCTGAGAACGACGCGGGCCAGACTGCTGGACATGTTCACAGATGCCACGTGTACACCAGAGATAATGAAGAAATCCAGTGATGAATATTTCGCTCTTTTACAGGGTTTGTGAACTATTATATTTCATCTCTTGTGGCTCCGGTCAGATATTTCCATGTTGCAGCTTTTATTCATTTGCATTTATTTTGCTCAGAGGCATATTGTTGTTGTTTTTGTTGGCACTGTTGAAAGTTTTTCTAATTTCTTAATGCACGTAGGATTCATTTTGCCGCTGGATGGTACCACACAAGAGAACAAGCTCCGGTTCATCCAGAACTTCAGATGGACCGACACTTTACAGGGAAACATCCCAAGGTAACGATCACGCAATGTGGTTTTCAGCTGGTTTCGTATTTTACTGGCGACTCAACACAAAGTAGTTTATTGTGAACAAAGAAAAATCACTTTACTTTATATATAATGCACTATTAAATGCATCAGTTATGCCTTGTAATACACCTTATAGAAAGTATAACGCATCAAAACACATGACAAGAAACCAATTTCAGATGTAACAAGGAGTCTGGAAATATTATAATGCATTTTAACTTTGGTTACAAATATTTATGAAAAGATATAATGCATTAAAGTGTACATTATGAATACCTTTATATTGCATTAGACATAAAAGCTTCACGTTCAAACACTGAAATGTATTAATTATATTTATCAAGCTAGTAGTAATTACACAAAACAAACTTCAAATGAACCTGTATTTTCTTTTATCTTGTGTATTTTTGTTTGTGGTTTTTGAGGATGAAAGCAGGTCATGTGACATGTCCATGTTGACATCGATCTGATTTGACGAGCTTCTACCCAACGACAGATGAATTTGAACTAAAATAACATGGTTTGATTAGGCTAAAACTGTTGAGTAGGAGGCATGACCCTTTAAAAAGACATTCTGTGTTTTTCAGCGCGCAGCAGGATGCGGTTTTTGAGCTGGTGTCTATGGCGTTTAATGTCGCCATCTGGTACACCAAGTTTGCCTCACGATTGGCTGGAAAGGAGAAGTAAGTTCTTGGTCAGTGACGGCTTTTAGACAGTTTGTAAAAAAAAAAAAAAAATAATAATAATAATAATAAATAAAAAAAAAACTGTCAGAAAAGTTGCATCTACATCTTCTAGAGATGTACACATGCAGACAGGCACATCTAATGTTTTCAGAAGTTCAAAATAGTTTTTTTTTAAAGGCAACCAATTTCCCACATAGTTGTGCTAGTTTCATTTTTCTCCAGCGTTGGTGACACTAAAATGAAAACCTATTAAAAATAATATATATTTTTTTATTTGAAATAAAGCTGAAATAAAATAAAATTTAAATATTAGAAGAAAAAGTAAAACTTAGAAAAAATAGAAATGCTAAACCTAAATAGAATAAAAAAGCTAATAAAAGTGACATATGTAAATAAAATTTAAACTAAAATTAATGAAAATGATCATTAAAAAATGTAAAACTATTGGTAACTAAAATTAAAACCATTAAAAGTCACATTTTTTTATTTTATAATTCTAAATAAAGCCAAAATAAAATAAAATAAAATATATATATATTAGATGAAAAACTTAAACTCAGAAAAAAATAGAAATGTTGCCTTGGTACTTGAAGTATTAAAATGAATAAAACTAAAACTAAAATTGAAGCTAAATAGAATAAATAAGCTAATAAAAATGACATAAAATTTAAACTAAAATGAATGAAAATGATCATTAAAAATGTAAAACTATTGTTAACTAAAATTAAAACCATTAAAAGTCAAATTTTTTTATTTTATTATTCTAAAAGCCAAAAAAAAAAAAAAAAAAATATATATATATAATATATATATTAGGTGAAAAACTTAAACTCAGAAAAAATAGAAATGTTGCCTTGGTACTGGAAGTACTAAAATTAATAAAAATAAAAATAAATTATAGCTAAATAGAATAAAAAAACATACCATTTAAACTAAAATTAATGAAAATTAAAATTAAAAAATGTAAAACTGAAAATATAAAAATAAAAGGTAATTAATTATAAATAATAATAAACAATATAATGGTACATAAAAATACTCAACTTCATTGTATAATTTTGCTCTTTTTCTTCCCATGTAATTTCAAAGTCAATATTTAATTTATTCATTTTGATAAATAGCCTTGTAATAAATGAGATTACGTTCTGTAAGCTGGTCATTATCGCAAATTAAACTGACTGGACAACACCCCAGTCTGTAAAATACAAAATAAATTCTGTCAGGGTTTTTAGTTTCAATATTTCATTAAAGGCATTTTTACAAGTTTTTGGTTTTTACATTGTAGCATCACAGAGGATGAGGCCAAAGACGTTCACAAGAGTTTGAAAACCGCCGCTGGAATATTTAAAACCCTCAAGGTAAATTGTGCCTGACTTATGTTGTGGTGAATTAAAGCAAAAAGCCATGAGAGACCGTGCATTACGGTGATTTTACAACACAGAGTGCCTAAAACCCCTTAAATGTGGTAAAACCACTGTAATGCATGGTCACGAGTGGCATACTGTTTGATCCATGGTAATATTTCGCTTCTTTCCTGTCAGGAGACTCATATTCCTCGGCTCATCACTCCAGCAGAGAAGGGCCGAGACCTGGAGCCCCGAGTCATCGACACCTACATTGTGCAGAGTCAGGCCGAGGCTCAGGAGGGTAAAACATGCCTCAGTTTACAGTATCGCTCTCTTGTGTGGGTGTGTGTGTGTGTGTGTGTGTGTGGGTGTGTGACGGTTCTTGTGTGTGTTTTTAGTGACCATTGCCAGAGCCATCGAGCTGAAGCACAACGCCTCCCTCATCGCAGCGCTGGCATTCGAGACCGCAAACTTCTACCAAAAGGCCGGTAGGTTTACTACTGCTACTGTGTAATTTACTTTTTGCTTCTCTCTATTTAATTCTGCATTATAATTTGCCTGTATTTAACATTTTTGGGGTATATATTTACAACATGTTATTTATACAAACAAAAGTTTGGCATCATTTAGAAAGAAATTAAATCGATTAAAATTGACAGTAAAGACGTTTGTGATGTTACGAAACAAATAAATGCTGTTCTTTTGAACTTTCTATTCATCAAAGAATCCTGAAAAATAAAATGTATGACAGTTTCCACAGAAATATGACGCTGAATAATGATGCTGAAAATTCAGCTTTGATCACAGGAATAACAGTTATTAAAATTGTAATAATATTTTACAATATTAGTGGTTTTACTGTACTGTTAACTACATTAGCTAACATAAAATAGCAACAATCTTTCATAAAGTATAGCAATACTAATCATTTCATAATTTACTAATACTTTAGTTGTATCTGTTAAGATTAATAAATGCACTATGAACAAACATTAATGAATTTCTCATGCTTGTTGTACATAGGTTAAAGTATATAAAATAAATAATGTAAATTTAAAAAATTAAATACAGATGAAATATTGATTTGAATTGAAATAATTGTATTATGTGAGAAACATTGAGAGCATTTGTTTAGAAATATTCAAGTATTCATCAAATACCTCAAAGAGCCGTATAATAAAACATTATATATCATTTAGAAGATTATTGTTTTTCATATTATTTTTCAGATCACACTCTGAACACTTTGGATCCAGAATGCAGCAGTAAATGGAAGAAATACCTGCAGCTGAAGCAGCACTTCTACATGGCTTATGTGAGTCCATCTGAACAAACACATCAGGCTGTCTGTGATCATAATAATTTAAAGGGCCCCTATTATTCTTTTTGAGATTTAATCTTTCATGTAGTGTGTAATAGAGCTGTCTGTGAATGTAAAAGTTCTGCAAATATCAAAGTGCACGACAGATAAAGTTAAGAAAGAATCGATTCTGAACTGCCTGAAACGTCAGTAATTCCAGTCTTACTTCCTGCTGAACCTACATAGGTTTATAACTAATTTGCATAATGCCAGCCCTGTGGTCTTCATTGGCTGAACAGCGTCTACTTTGCCCCGCCCTCAAACACTGTAGTTGTAGCTGAGAAGAGTTTGGTTCGTGTTGTTCATGTCGAGAAGACTTCCAAGGGATTCAGACTCAAATTGATTCTGTAAAACTGACGCCACTGTTACTGTTCGTATCACTGTCTATCAGGCTCTGAAATTCAGATATGGTATTGAGTGTTTGGTTTCCGACACGAACTATAAGCAGTCAACCAATCGCAACAGACTGGGCCGTCTGACCAATCAGAGCAGAGCAGGCTCTCGGAAAGTCGGGGGTTTAGAGCTGATGCTGCAATAAAGTGTTTTTTGGCCTTGGATGCATGTATGTATGGAAGCTTGTTTCCACCACTGAATAATTTTTTTTTTTTTTTTTTAAATAATTGCAACTTTTTATCTCACAATTCTGACTTTTTTTCCCCCTCAGAACTGCGTGATAAACTTGCAACTGTAAGCAAAATGTCAGAATTGTGAGCTGACTTCTTTTCTCAGAATTGTGAGATATAAACTCGCAATTGACCCTTCGCAAAGACCCGCCCCCTCTTAGTTACTGTTGCTTTGTCCGACAAGCCATGGCGCCGTCACGCCACACAGAGTGAAAAATACATCGCGGAGCAAAGAGGACACTGACAACACTTCGACAGACAAGACAGAGCAGGTTACTTATGATATTAAACAAAGTCCCAACTTTCAAACTGTAATTTTTTTTTAAGAAAATCGAACAATAAAAAACGTTTTGTGGCTCTTTAATGTGTTGTGACAGATCGCTGTAGCGCCTCAGCTTAAGCAGCTTGTGAACCGATCATCTCTTCCTACTAGTTAATTTATAGCATCAAATAAACATGAATGAACATCAGAAGGTATGTTGTTTCAAACGCGGAAAGACGTCAGTACACACCATTTTTCAAGTTCCATTCCACCGAGGTTAATCTTCTAACTTCTGACTGCTTGATGTGCCATCTGAATGGCGGATTCGGCGTTATGATTGGTTATATTGCTTGTCAATCAAACTCCCGGCGAAGGGCCAATTGCGAAATATAATGTCCAGTTCTGAGGGGGAAAAGTCAGCTCACAATTATGACATTTTCTTACAATTGCAAGTTTATATCACACAATTCTGAGGGGAAAAAAGTCAGAATTGTGAGATAAAAAGTCGCAATTATCTTTTTTATGTTTTATTCAGTGGTGGAAACAAGCTTCCGTAATGTAAGGACCTTTCAAATGGGGCATTTTAACATTCAATATTGACTCAACCAATGGTTTTAGTTTGAGGTGGGACTTTCTATTAGTTTGAACAATGGCAGAGGAGTGGAATGTTTGGATGTGATCACTATTTTTGACATTTGGCAACACTATTGCAATCAGTATTTTACTGTGTGGTTTATATGATTTGCAGGCGCACTGCTATCATGGACAGACTCTTCTTGCGGGTGATAAATGTGGAGAGGCCATCAGATCCCTGCAGGAGGCTGAGAAATGTACGCAAAATTATGATGTGCTATTGGGTATTTTAGTGGACATATTTTGGTAACACTTTACAATAATCTTAAGGTTTACTAAGATCAAGTTTCTGATTATTGAGAGCTTTTAATAGTTAAATCACATGTGTGAAATCCTGTCTTCTAATGGCTGTAATGGCGGCAGGTTACTCGCGCGCTGAAGCCTTGTGTAAAGAGTACCGTCAGATGAAGGGTCCCGGCAGCACCGCCAAACCCTCGGAGCAGCTCTTCTTTAAGAAACTGGGCTCGTTCATCAAAAACACCCTGGAGAAATGCCAGAGAGAGAACGGCTTCATGTGAGTCAACAAACACATCTGAAGAAAATACTGTATGCTTCACATAAAGGGGCTCTATTATGCATTTTTTTTACATGTTCTTTAGTGTGTAGTGTTTGAGTTAGTTAATAGTGTGTTGAAACTGGAGGTTATGGTAAGGAGAAGGACATTTCCCAAACACCAATCACAACACACTGCTCCAGCCGACCAATCAGAGCACATTGTGCTTTTTAGAAGGAGGGGCTTCATAGAGACAGGAACTAAACAGAGCGTTACTGACAGACTGAGAAGAGCTGCAACATAATGAACATTCAAGCAGGAAAACCTGTTCTAGTAGGGTAGACTTTGCATAATAGGTCCTCTTTAACATGCATGATTATGATTTAACAAAAAAAAAAAAAAACTTTACTAGAAAACTCTATTTTCACAGCTGAATGTCTTTGTCAGTTACTTTCATAAGGTTCCTGCTGAAGCTCCTGCTCTGGAGTTGAAGGCCAGTTATGGATTGGCAGAACCGACTCCATTCGAGCTCCCGGCTCTCAGCGCTCAGTGCACACCTGAAGTCTACGCCACCTTTGACCTTACCAGAGGACCGAAAGATGACAAGGTGAGGAGATATTTCCCTTCCCGCTAATATATATATATATATATATAATATAGTCAATGGTAACCAAAACAGTTTGGTTACCAACATTCTTCAAAATATTTTCTTTTATGTTCCACAAAAAAAAAAGAAAAGTCATACAGGTTTGAAACGAAATGAGGGTGAGTATATGATGAGTATATGGGTGAACTATCCCTTTAATGTTTTTTTTTAATTTATATGAAAGTATAATATTATTTTAATGAAAAGATACTCTAAATAAGAAACTAAAAATGTCAGTAGGTGGCGTCTGAATGAGTAAGTCTTTAGGCTCGTTCGAGATTCATCGGCGCTGCACAGACCGATCGCGTATGACATCAAAGTACTCTCGCGGTACTATGCATCTCGAACAAGCCTAACGAGTCATTCATTCATTTGATTCATTCAAACAGCTGATTCAATCAGGAATGAAGTAAATGGCTCTCTTCATGAATGAGTCATTGAATCATTAGTTCACCCAATTGATTCGTTCAAAGCGTAGATTCATTCAGAAATGAAACAATTCTGTGTGTTGCTCGGAGATGCACAACAGTTCTGCTCTGGCTTTATTGGTAATATTTTGGTTGGCAAAATTGAGCAAAAACAGACAATATTGTGTCTAAAATATAAAACAATATTAACGTCTTATTTACTGAACTGTTGTATATAATCAATGTCACTTGCACTCGTGTTATTCGGGACAAAAACAGCACTTTTGTGATACTGCTTAACTGTATCATATGACAAAAAAATGAGACAAACTCATACAGCAGCATTTTTGCTCTGATATCTTGAATTTTATGGTCATTCTGACTGTAATCTATAGGCTCTATCATGCAGTTGTTGCTCATGTTCGTCACCATTACAGGGTTGCCAGGTTTTCACAACAAAACCCACTAAATCGCTACTCAAAACTAGCCCAGTTGCGTTTTGGGAGGTCCGCTGGTAAAATTAGCATAAATATCATGTTATTTGGGGTCGCTTCAACCTGCAGATATGAAAAACAACCTGCGGCAACAGTGTTAAAGTAGCCCAATTGTGTGTGTGTGTGTATATATATATATATATATATATAATATATATATATATATATATATATATATTAGTATACTAAACACAAATACTTTTATAGTATTTATTTACATATTTATATGCAGTTTTATGCAGCCAAAAGAAACCATTTTAAATCAAGCTGTATACTGACTTAAGCACTAATAATTTTTCCCTCCTTCCAGGCAAAAGCGAAGCATGATGAGGAGATCAAGCCAGTGAAGGAGCCGGATCTGAAGCCGCAGAAAGACACGGGCTGCGTCGTCTCTTAATCGCAGCGACGGACAGGTTCAGCATGATGTCCAGGATATCTAGAGGAGTCTGTAATCTTCAACACAACTGCTCTTCTTCGTGTCTCTGCTCAAATATATAACAATATAACATAGTGATATAACAGTGGCGTCTGTCTCGTGCTCGGATTCTGTTTAAGGTATTTTATCTACAAACGACAGATGTTATAATGAAGGATTGAGTGAGTTTGGTCATTAATCTGATGAAGAGTTAATCATCATAACCCAGATAATTAATCTGAATTACATGACCATTTAATACGCACTTGATTATCTTTCTGTAGTATTATACAGATTTTATTGAGATTTTGAAGGTTTATCGGGTCCACTGATTAGAGAATAACTTCTATAGGTCACTAAATTCATGTTTTCTCTTAATGTTTATAATTTGGCTCTTCATGTTGATGCTGGTAAATAAGACATTGTTCAACACAAATGCTAAAGTTTAACAGTCTTTAAACCAGGTACATTTCAGACAGAATTGTCATATTCCACCCCGTCTAAAGAAATAATTTGTGCATAAAGACAGTTCAACCATTTTAAGACCACAAATTTTCTGCATTAAGACATTGTTCTCAAAAGAAGTGAAATCATATATATATGGGGATATATAATATATATATATCCCCATCCCCTACAGTGGAAAAAAAATATAATGAAATAAACAAATATATTTTGATATTAAATTATAATATAAATATATTTAATATTATAATGTAATATTAAATATATTTATTTCATCAAATATATGTGTGTGTGTGTGTGTGTGTATATATATATATATAATTATTATTATTATTATTATTATTAATAATATTTTTTTTTTCCCACTGAAATATATTTCAACCAAAATATATTTATTTCATTTTATATATATATATATATATATATATATAAAATGTATTTAATTATATATTTTTTTCACTGTATATATATAATATATATAATATAATATTCTTGAAAATAATGTCTTAATGCAATAAATAGGGGTCCGAAAAACAGGCTTCATCCAACATATAATTTCTTGACTATTATTGTGAACTTCACTAAACAGATTATTACCTGTAACTCACTTTATACACATGAAATATCTGCTGTATGATTAATATTTGTTAGTGGGAGGAGAGGACAAGCACACTTTTATTTGGGTCGTGGTATAAAAGAAATGGAACGGTATTTTAGTTCATGAAAACATCCCAGATCAGGGACTCGTCAACTAGGTAGCAGAACTAAACAGGGTGCTGTGACGTGCCATCTGATTATAATCTCACCATCTATAATATCAGCTTTCAGTGGACGTAGTTTCATATGTATATATATTTACAGTCATATTTTCATTTGCTGATTTGAAACAAGTCCAAGTAATCCAAATATGGATCGTAGTGAGGGTCGTGCTGGACAAAACTCATGTCTTGATACCATCTGCTGATTTTCCCAGTGGTTTTGTGCTGGTTTGATTTGATAGGCTGGTTGTTTATTTTCTGTACGTTCAACACTGATGTTTGTCCGAATAAGTTCAACCATCTTTACGTTAGTAAATGTGACACTGACAGGTGCTTAGAAAAACGTATGCACTTTCACACCGAACACACGCAGGTACAGAAATGATCACTAAGATTGTTGCAAAAACTGTATCGCGCTTGTTATTTCGCTCCCTAACTTTAATTCAGACATGACAGAACATTGAAAATCAAGAGTTCATGTAATTATTAAGGGTAAATGATTGTCAAATATTTTGCTGTATATTTATTTAACACAGTTCTGCAGAGAACAAGACTTGTCAAATGACACTCCAGGGTTGCGTTTAGTTTTTGTAATTATTTCTTTTTCCATCTATGCAGTTGTATGGATATGTATTCATCATCGAATATACTCACAGATTATGATGTCAACCTGTAACTCACTGTCATGCATTTAATGGTTTTTCCCATTAAAATGTGTGTTAACTACACCTTGCATTGCTTGTTTTGTTTGTGCTCCAGATATGATTCCTCAAATCATACGTACCTCTTTCTGTAATACTGGTGATACAGGTATATCAACATTTATGAAGATGTCTACGTCAGTAAATATGTGCTTCGTCTGTCCTGGAACTAAGTTAGACAAACAACATCCGGGTACATGAAACTTACTTCCTCCTGTGATGGTGAAGGAAACTTTCTGCCGACTGTGATGGTGTAAGAAACATCACTATTTGAGGATTTTTATTGATTTTTTTTTGGAAGATATTCTCACCAAAGGAGCACAACGCAAGAAGGTTCTGGTAAAGTCACATCATGCATGCAGTCGTAAGTTAAATCATTAGATCAGCCGTCTTATCTCAAGAGCAGCAGGTCTGTATTGTCCTAGTTTTAGCTAACTTTTAACCAAGCCTTTATTTAATGTACATGCACTTATTGCAGCACCTGCCCTTGGTAAACACACCTTCACACTGCACTCAAAAAATAGGCTTAATTTAAGATTTGCACTACTGTTCAAAAGTTTGGGGTTGGTAAGATTTGTTAATGTCTCTTCTGCTCACCGAGGCTGTATTTATTTGATCAAAAATGCAGTAAAAACAGTGATATATTTTTACAATTTAAAATAACTGTTTTCTACGTGAATATATATAGTAAAGTGTAATTTATTCCTGTGATCAAAGCTGAATTTTCAGCATCATTACTCCAGTCTTCAGTGTCATATGATCCTTCGGAAATCATTCTAATATGCTGATTTGCTGCTCAAGAAACATTTATGATTATTATCAATGTTTAAAACAACCATATTTTGGTGGAAACCGTGATATATTTTATTTTTCAGGATTCTTTGATGAATGGAAAGTTCAAAAGAACAGCATTTATTTGAAATAGAATATTTTATAACATTATAAATGTCTAATTTTTGATCAATTTAATGATTAAAAGTATAAATTTCTTAATAAAAAAAAAAAAAAGAACTACTGACCCCAAACTTGCATATAAAATTTCCATCCATTTGGATCACACAGTTTTGGTATAAACTAATAAACATGTTTCATATGCAATATTCAATCTAATACTTTTCAATTAAATATTACTTCACTAGCCATATTTTGACCATGTTCATACTTTTTAACTGAAATTTAATTGCTTTCACAATGAACAGATACACAATTTGAATATATGCATTTTAAAAAATATGATTATTTGAATAAAATCAAACAAATGCATATATTTAGTAATAAACTGTCATGATTTTTGGAGTGCTGAAATGTTACCTGTTGTACTTGTTTCATTTATGATTTATGCATCATATAAAGTGTATTAGTTTATATTAAAACGGTCCAAATGAATGGATAATGTATATGCTATTCAAATACATAAATCTTAAATTTAGGCCTAAATATTTTTTGAGTGTAAAGAAGAGAACAAAACAATGCTTAAATTCCCTTGTGATGTTACTTATTAAATATTTGAAAAAGAAAAGATGAAGAAAAATTCTGCTTTAGTTTGTAAGTTAAAGTCATCATGAAACAGAAGTCGCCCTAGTCTTTTCTTTACTTTTGTGACGTACTGCTTCACAAACAAGAACAAATGTAGGGCGGGGCTTGATTTTGTCCGTGGGGAATTGATTGGATGGTTGTGGTTTGTTATTGGTGGATCTCATGTGAGTGACAGGTTGCCCCGCCCTCGTCATCAGAGAAGAGATGCTGCAAGAGGGAGGGGAAGTTATTCTGATTCAAGATTATGAGGAACATGAATTTAAAATAAAATAACAATGTGCACAGATAAATAATTTATTAGAAATACTGCAATATTCCATGATGTGCAGGAGCCGACGGGAGACGTCAAACCCCGACAGGTGATTCATTTCTCTAGTGGAGAGATTCTGACAGAGGATGACAGTGAGGAAGAGGAGGAACAACATCAGCTTCATCAAGCGCCCAGTGCTTCTGACCAGGTCAGACTCAATAACAGAATAATAGACCTTTTCTAAAATCTATGTCAGGTATGAAAATAATCAAAGTTCGTTTCATATTTTTACCTTTTAGAGAAACTGGACATGGAGGGATTATTCTCGGTTTTGGGGAACACAGATTTTAAGAACATCTTTGAGATGTAAGAATAACCTAAAAAGCACTTTTATTTCAAAGGTCACTGTGTATTTTTTCAAGAAGGATTAAGACAATAGCAGTGATACTTGCTTTAGTAAACAGTAAACTAATTAAAGCTGCAAGCAGCATTTACCGGGGTTCAAGCATTTAAGGCCTTTAAGCACATAAAAAGGTATTATATTTTATTTAGCAAGCATGTAGACACTTAGATCATAGATGGAAAAGACTGTTTACAGGCAATAGAGGCAATTTAGTGAGGAAAAATAGGGTTTTTAAAGGTTTTTTGACAGTTATAGCGCCACCTATTGCCCGATCTACACCACTTTTTTTTGGGTGTCCTCAGAGTGTGCCCATAAATATGCGTGTTAATTTTGGTGAAAATATCTTATTTCGTTTTGAAGTTATAGATACTTATATAGATGAGAGCATAAAATATGACCCAAGAACATGTTTGATTGCATTTTTTTGCCACTTCCTATCAAAATTTTGACATTTAGGCTTTCACGTTTAGTTAATCAGCTTAGGTTTGGTGTTTCCTACGATGGTTTCGTCTCGATTGGACTAACGGTTTCAAAGATATTCGCAAAAGTTTTTGAAGTGCTAAATCACAGCGCTGCACAAACCATAAGCTGAAACCTGACAAGTCTGGTAATGTTGGATCCGGCAAGGTTTCAGGAGTCTAAGCACGTGACTCCCATGAAAATAAGTGGACCACACCCAAAGTTATACACATTTTCATCCAAAACCATTAAAAACATATGTTTTTAGCAGTTATAGCGCCACCTATGGTCCGATCTACACAAAAATTGACCTGCTTGTTTAGAGTCATATGCTGCATGTCCTCACCAATTTTTGTGAAGTTCTGAGTTTACCTTTAGGCTTTATAGGCTTTTGGGTATATTTAGCCACGCCCACTTTTTTAAATGACCCTGTTACAGCACCCAAAAGGTAAAGTTCAACTTTTTTTGATAATTATTGATCTAGAGAGTCCAGAGAATTGTCCTGCACTGGTTTCGTTCCGATTGGGCGAAACACCTAGGACTAGTTCGCAAAAGTAGGTTTTTCAAATATTTGCAAATAATTAATGAACGGTTTGATTGACTGCATTGGTTCTTGAGGCAAAGTTGTTCAGAAAGAGGAGATCTATCCAATGATATGCATATTATGTGGATCTGTTAAACACCATGTGATTACTGAGGCATAAAAACTCGTTAGTGGCCGATTTCTTTTAAAATTCTTACAGACCTCTAGGCCCATGAGTCGAACATGCCCACCGAGTTTCGTTCCGATCAGCCTCCATTAACCTTGTCTAATAGGTGCTCAAACTTCATTGGCCGTTGGCGGCCATGTTTTTTGAGACACGCCAGTTTCCTCATAGACCATCATGCCCCCTTGGACCAAGACACTGCACGCCAAATTACAAGTCAATCGGACTAACGGTCAGGTGGTTATAGCTGTTTTCATGTTTTTTTCAAGTTATAGCGCCACCTAGTGTCCAATCGACACAATTTTTTTTATCCTGACCAAAGATTGAGCCCATATGTTTCGAGTTTGGTGCAAATATCTCATTTCGTTCTCAAGTTATAGCCATTTTAGTAAAAGTGGCTCCGCCCACATCATACATTTTGGGGCCCCTTAGTGACCGAGAATCAAAATTTCAAGTTTTTTTTTGATAATTATTGATATTCAGACTCCAGAGAGTCTTTCTGCACTGGTTTGGTTCCGATCGAGTGAAAAACCTAGGACTAGTTCGCAAAAGTAGGTTTTGGACAAAATTCAAAATGGCAGAAAATTTTTCCAGGCGCAAATGAAATCGGAGATATACGTTTTGTTCGTCTTGAGCCAAGGATTAGTGATATAAGACACTTGATTAGGACAAAGGACAAACGGTCTAGGAGTTATTAGCAATTTTCAACTTTTGATTACTGTAGCGCCACCTATTGACCGATTTTGACGAGTCCTTACAGTTTGGGCTGCCCGATCAGTTTTAGGGAAGAAGAAATAAAATAAAAATCTGAGCAATTACAATAGGTTTTCAGCACTTCATGCTTGAACCCCTAATTAAGCTTTTTAGTACAATACATCACAATATGTAATCAAATTAAATCACTTCATTTCTTTATAGTTTGTGATTTTCTTGGAGAGAAAATGGCTGGTTTACTGGGACTGAATGCTGCCAAATATCAGTATGCTGTTGACCAGTATCACAGAGATCATAAGGTAGTTAACATGTGGGTCATTTTTTTGTCCAAAAGCCTTAATAATAATAAAAAAGATATGACATCCAAAGTATTACAACTAGATCTCTTTTATTGAATCCAAAAGGTTTTAATTATATTTTGCTACATATAAAGGTATTTTAAAGATTTTGAAGTGTCAAAAGGTCATTTGGTTTAACTGTCTGAAGCACAATACAGCCATTTCATTTGAGATTAAAATATCTAAAAATGTAATAAATGTATATATTTTTTATTCTGGCATGATTTTATAACATCATATATCAACATAGTGCAAAACGGTATTAAAATTATGTGTAGAAGTCGTTGCTTTGTTATGAGAAAGAATGTCCGGAAAAATTAATTTCATTGATGTCATTTGGAGTAACCAATATAAAGGGGCCATTTTGGATCAAGTCATGTGGTCAATATCATGTGACCACAAGGAACACATGGTCGTGAGGCAAAGTAACTAACTCTCTCTTAACTATTTGAAAACTTGTTTTCACTTGCTCATACAATACACATGTCCCGAAACATCATGTCATTCGGTACAACCGCTATAAAACATGGAAAATGTTGTAATATTTTAAAAAACGTAAAATGTTTGATAGTCCTTTAGCTAGCTAGATATCAGCCTGTTAGCATTGTTTGAAAATATCATCATTTGGTATAACCAAAAGTGTCATTTGGTAAAACCGAAATTTTGGTTAAACCGAATTACTTTTTTGATGGCAAAAATGTCAAAAGCAGTGTTAATTGATTATAAAAATCACATAATCTCATAATCTCAGCAGAGTCTAAACCACAACTATATCGATAACAACACAGAGGAACGATTTTGTTAGACGATCAGCCAATCAGAATCCATCCTGCTTTAAAGAGCTCGAGCATTTAAAGCGACAGACGACAAAAATGCAGCAGCAATAAACAGAACGATATCGTACGCCGGTTTGGGACGTTAATAATATAGTTAAACGCTATTGTTATCGTTCATGGGCATTAATAGGCTAAGACACTTTTGAAAACGTAAGTACAAATGGATAACTTTGAGTGTTTTGTTTGTGCAGAATGAAACGGAAGGAGAGGTTTTGTCTTCAAGCACCAGCGTGAATGAGGAGAGAATTGATCTGTCAAAAATAGTGAGCAAACAGTATGGAGCCACAAATGTACAGGACCCGACAGAGCAACAAACCCTGAAAGAAACACTACAATATAAAGGAGAGCAGAATGAAGGATACAATTCTAATGAATAATGTGAATTGTAAAATTTTCCTGTTTAATTTATGACCATTAAACTAAATATGAAAGGCATTCTCTGGTACACTTGGTTCCTTCATGTTCAAAGTCTCATAAGGTTTCTAATACCTTTGCTCTCTCTTCACAGAGACCATATAGGCTACATTGACGCAGCCTGTGACTGAAGAGTACGCATGCGTGGGGCCCCTCACTACTTCAAACAGCCAGAAATCGCTGTAAGACTTATAAAGGAATAGATAGAGAGGCTAGAATGGCAACATAAAATATGTATCTAACATTTTTATTTATGATTTGTCAGGTACGATGTGTCCAAATGGTAATTCTATTATTTTAAATCACTTTTAAATTCAACGTTCAGGTGTAAATCACCGTCGAGACCGTTACTGACGCAGACGTCCATGAGACATTGTCACGTGTTACGTGTTACTTTTCTCAGCGCTGGTCATGATGAACTAATCACAGCCGTTTGTGATTGTTAGTTAAGAATTATTTTAAAAAAATGTATAGGGAAGCGACTAAGACAGATTTCTTATTTGTCAAGCACATCATAATTCTTATAAATAATAGATTAAAAAGATTATACATGTTTTTTGTCAAGTTTTTGTAATAAGACAAAAACAGTGCTGAAATTTGAATACAACCCAATGAGAATGAGGGATTGTGGGCCACCGAGCGCCCTCTGGAGGAATAATCGTTCATACCTCATAGGACACAGTTATTAGCTAGTAACATTTGCCGCCCAATGCTAACAACAATGGAGGAGAGGTTAATAGCAGCGGTGTCCGACTATCCCGAGTTATACAATTCTACAATAAATTCATATAAAGACGCTGCTAGAAAAGCCAAAGCATGGAGAGCCGTGAGTCTACAAGTTGAAATACCAGGTAAGACTTGAGGTTTATGAAGTTGTTTCTTGCTTACTAAACTGCTAGCTATCTGCTGTTAGCTTGTTGCAGAGTAGGCTAACAGGAATCCAGATTTAAAGATATAATTAATACCTCATTGGTACTGTTTTCATCATCATACAACTAACAGAACGTGTTTTTGAGCTCCAAAGGCATTTGATGGGTTAATCGGATAGATTTGACACTTTATTATATGAAAACCTGAGTTGTTTTGAGTTTGGTGACCTGAACAGTAACTAGTGAGATTTGATTTCATCCAAAGTTTGAGTTGCAAAGCTCAAAGAGAGCATTTTAACCAGAGTTGCATCAGTCATATTTGTTTTTGTATAGTCAAATAATAACAATGTTCAAAGTGTTACATATTTAGTAACGTTTCTGTCAAATGTGATGTATATGCATGCATACTTTTTTTTGATTCTGTATAATTTAGATCATAACTTAAAAAAGTACATTACTGATTATGTTTTATATATACAGGTGCTGGTCATATAATTAGAATATCATCAAAAAGTTCATTTTTTTTATTATAAATTATTTTTAAAAATGAAACTTTCATATATTCTAGATTCCCTACATGTAAAGTAAAACATTTCAAAAGTTTTTTTTTTTTAAATTTTGATGATTAGAGCGTACAGCTAATGAAAGTCCAAAATCCAGTATTTCAAAATATTAGAATATTTCCTAAGATCAATCAAAAAATGGATTTGCAAAACAGAAAAGTTCAAGTTCTTTAAAGTATGTTCTTTTGTGCACTCAATACTTGATCGGCAGGACATATTACAGCAAATGACTTGCTCCTAGCACAAATTACTGCATCAGTGAAGTGTGGCATGGAAGTGATCAGCCTGTGGCACTGCTGAGGCACTATTGAGCCTTCAGATCATCTGTATATTGTTGGATCGACTGTTTCTCATCTTTCTCTTGAAAATATCCCATAGATTCAGGTCAGGCATATTGGCTGGCCAATAAAGCACAGTAATATCATGGTCAGCAAACCACTTGGAAGTGGTTTTTGCACTGTGGGCAGGTGCTAAAGTCCTGCTGGAAAAGGAAATCAGCATCTCCATAAAGCTTGTCAGCAGATAGAAGCATAAAGTGCTCCAAAATCTCCTGGAAGATGGCTGCATTGACTTTGCACTTGATAAAACACAATGGACCAACACCAGCAGACGTCACGCCCCCCCCAAATCATTATTGACTTCAGAAACTTCACACTAGACTTCAAGCAGCTTGGATTCTGTGCCTCTCCAGTCTTCCTTCAGACTCTGGGACCACGATTTCAACATGAAATGCAAAATTTACTTTTATCTGAAAAGAGGACTTTCGACCACTGTTCACTTTCCAGTTCTTGTTCTCCTTAGCTCAGGTAAGATGCTTCTGACGTTGTCTCTGGTTCAGAAGTGGCTTGGTAGTCCTTTTCCTGAAGATGTCTGAGTGTGGTGACTCTTGATGCGCTGACTCCGGCTTCATTCTACTCATTGTGAAGCTCTCCCAAGTGTTTGAATCGGCTTTACTTGACAGTATTCTCAAGCTTGCGGTCATCCCTGTTGCTTGTGCACCTTTGCCTACCCAATTTCTTCCTTCCAGTCAACTTTGCATTTAATATGCTTTGATATACACTCTGTAAACAGCCACCCCATTCAGTAATGACCTTCTGTGACTTACTCTCTTTGTGGAGGGTGTCAATGATTGTCTCCTGGACCATTGCCAAGTCAGCAGTCTTCCCCATTAGTGTGGTTTCAAAGAACAAAAGATACCCGGATTTTATACTGTAGGGATGGTCATTTAATGAAACTCAAATGTAAATATTCTAATATTTTGAGATACTGGATTTTGGACTTTCATGAGCTGTACGCTCTAATCAACAAATTTAAAAAAAAAAACTTTTGAAATGTTTTACTTTACATGTAGGGAATCTAGAATATATGAAAGTTTCATTTTTTAAAATAATTTACAAAACTTTTTCACGATATTCTAATTATATGACCAGCACCTGTGTATGTATATAATATATATATATATATATATATATATATATATATATATATATATATATATATATATATATATATATATATATATACATTCATACATTTTCCATGCAAAAAACTTTTGTTATTGTTCCATTATTTTTTTTTTGTTTTTAATTAAATATACATATGCTTAATTGACTATTTGATTACTGTAAAATGTATTGTTTATTTATAAATTACTATGTATTGATTTATTGTTAATTATATTATTAATTTAATATACATATGCTTTAAGTACATCGTATTGATTATTATAAAGATAAGATTATATTAAGAACCTACATGTGCGTAAATCACTATCAATTTATTGTAAAATTTATTGTTAATTATATTATTAATTTAATATGCATGCTTACTCATATATTATTGTAAAGTTTAATTATATTAATGAATGAAATATACTGCTTAAATTATTTATTGATTATTGTAAGATTTACTGTTAGTTAAATTAATAATTTAATATACATATGCTTTAATTGCTACGTATAGATTATTGTAAAATGTAATTATATTAATGAATTATTATTATTATTATATACTTGTGCTTAAATGACTACTTATTGATTATTGTAAGATTTGATGTTAATTATATTAATTAAACCTATGTGTAAATTATTGTAAAAAATAAATATTAAATTAATAATTATACATATGCTTAAATCACTTATTTATTTATTGTAAATTATATTAATAATTTAATATACATATTCTTTAATTACTACATATTGATTATTGTAAAGTTTGGTAATTATATTATAATTAAATATACTTGTGCTTAAAATACTACTTATTGATTATTGTCTAATAAACCTATACGCAAATCACTGATTATTGTAATTTTTTGTTAGTTAAATTAATAATTAAATATACATATGCTTAACTTACTATGTACTTATTGTTAATTATGTTATTAATTTAATATGCATATGCTTTAATTACTACATATTGATTATAGGTTAGTAAAGTTTAATTGTTATTAATTAAATATACTTTTGCTTAAATTACTACTTATTGATTATTGTCAGATTTATTGTTAATTATATTAAACATACAAGTGCATAAATCACTATTGATTATTGTAAAATGTATTAAATTAATAATTAAATATACACATGGTTTAATTACCACATATTGATTATTTTAAACTTTGTTAATTATATTATTAATTAAATATACTTGTACTTGCATCTTACAATAATCAATAAGTAGTAATTTGTTTAATTTATAGAATTATCGATAAATGTTTTTTTTTTTTTTTAATTATCAATAAATGTGCATAAATCACTATTCATTATTGTAAAATTGATTGCTAATTATTAAATATCCGTTTGCTTAAATCGCTATACTTATTATTTTAAAATGTATTGTTATATTATGTAAGTATACATATGCTTAAACAGTAAAGTGCAAAAAAAATAAAAAAAATAAACTTGGTCTTATTCCGAGTGCCGATGATTAAAATCACGTCACTATAAATTTCATGTCATTTTTATGCATCATTTGAATGCGTATCATGCATATGTTAATCAGTGTTTGTTGTTTCTCTGGGCAGAAGAGGACTGTCGCAGGAGATGGAAGAGCTTACGGGACATGTTCATTAAAGACAAACGCGCAGAGCAGCGCAGGCGAGCGTCAGGAACGTCCCATCGCAGCTGGAAGTACAGTTGGCAGATGTCGTTTCTCACGCCTTTCATTCAGTCCAGATCGCTGGCCGCAGACGAGCCCGAGGAAGACCGAGATGAGGAGGACAAGGAAGAGGAGAGGACAGCGGACGGAAACTCATCGTTTGGCGTCCAGGACTTTGAGGGGGATCATGGGATGTTGGACGCATCCTCGCACTACTCTGCGTCGGGCTCGCAGGGACCGGGCCGCAAGAGAAAATGGCAGATGGAGGCCAATGAGGACTTGGAGGACGAGATGTTCTTGTTTAGTTTACTGCCGTATCTGAGACGGCTGCCTTACGCTAAGAAGAGCGCAGTCAAGTTAAAAATCCACCAGCTGTTGTATGAGGCAGAGTTTAAGTGATGTAGTTTCTTAATATTTTTCTATCTTTTATTGATATTGAAATTCTATCCACTGCATTTTTTTAACATTCATAACATATTGTATCAATGCTGGTAGATGTTTGTTTCATCAGAAATCAGTGATTAAACAGACATGTGCACTCTGACGATTATGTCTGAATACACAAATTCTTCTTTGAAGCTCTGTTTCAAAAAGGTGAAGCTAAAACATACGATTCTGGTGTATTATTACACGGTCTGTACACTGGGAAAAACGGTTTAGATGTACACTGTAACTTTTAGCACTCTAGTGGTTAAAAAACAAAACTTGGTGCATTTTGCTTCGGCTCTGCATGACTGCGGATGAATATGGTTAACCTACTCATAAAACATTCACTACTAGGCTTAAGATGTATAACCGGTTTAGATGACTAGCTTAAGACGTTACTGTAGCTATAGCCATTAATAGACACAGTACTTCCTTGAAAAACAGCCCATAATGAAATGACCTCTTCACAATAGATAATGCTTTACAATGAACTCTGTTAGAGAAATTATCTGTTCAATAAAATACATTACTCTGCGTAAACGGCAGACATTTTGAAATCCCTCAGTTCTCAAAAAGCTAATGTTGATTCTTGTTTTATTACAAGCTCTGTTGTGTTTTCTTTTTGCCAGCAGACCCTCCTCTGTTCGGTGTTTTTTTAAAACTGGTGATTCTCCAGAGGTTGGAGATTTAGCGGCTCCATTTCAACCTTTCTCGCTCGTTGTGACAATTAACCTCTGCCACTGCCACACCATACTAACTAACCTATGCTAATCTATGCCTCTCCCATACTATACTAACTAACCTATGCCACACAGTTAGTATGTGCCGCCACTCCCACACTATACTAACTAACCTATGCTAACCTCTGCCACTGCCACACCATACTAACTAACCTATGCTAATCTATGCCTCTCCCACACTATACTAACTAACCTATGCTAACCTGTGCCACTCCCACACCATACTAACTAATCTGTGCCACTCCCACACCATACTAACTAACCTATGCTAACCTGTGCCACTCCCACACCATACTAACTAACCTGTGCCGCCACTCCCACACCATACTAACTAACCTATGCTAACCTGTGCCACTCCCACACCATACTAACTAACCTGTGCCGCCACTCCCACACCATACTAACTAACCTATGCCACTCCCACACCATACTAACTAACCTATGCTAACCTCTGCCACTGCCACACCATACTAACTAACCTATGCTAATCTATGCCACTCCCACACCATACTAACTGACCTATGCTAACCTATGCCACTTCCACACTATACTAACCTATGCTAACCTGTGCCGCCACTCCCACAATATACTAACTAACCTATGTTAACCTGTGCCACTCCCACACCATACTAACTGACCTATGCTAACCTCTGCCACTCCCACACTATACTAACTAATCTATGCTAAACTATGCCTCTCCCACACCATACTAACCTATGCTAATCTATGCCACTCCCACACCATACTAACTGACCTATGCTAACCTATGCCACTTCCACACTATACTAACCTATGCTAACCTGTGCCGCCACTCCCACAATATACTAACTAACCTATGTTAACCTGTGCCACTCCCACACCATACTAACTGACCTATGCTAACCTCTGCCACTCCCACACTATACTAACTAATCTATGCTAAACTATGCCTCTCCCACACCATACTAACCTATGCCTCTTCCACACCATAGTAACTGACCTATGCTAACCTATGCCACTCCCACACCATACTAACTAACCTATGCTAACCTCTGCCACTGCCACACCATACTAACTAACCTATGCTAATCTATGCCACTCCCACACCATACTAACTGACCTATGCTAACCTATGCCACTTCCACACTATACTAACCTATGCTAACCTGTGCCGCCACTCCCACAATATACTAACTAACCTATGTTAACCTGTGCCACTCCCACACCATACTAACTGACCTATGCTAACCTCTGCCACTCCCACACTATACTAACTAATCTATGCTAAACTATGCCTCTCCCACACCATACTAACCTATGCTAATCTATGCCACTCCCACACCATACTAACTGACCTATGCTAACCTATGCCACTTCCACACTATACTAACCTATGCTAACCTGTGCCGCCACTCCCACAATATACTAACTAACCTATGTTAACCTGTGCCACTCCCACACCATACTAACTGACCTATGCTAACCTCTGCCACTCCCACACTATACTAACTAATCTATGCTAAACTATGCCTCTCCCACACCATACTAACCTATGCCTCTTCCACACCATAGTAACTGACCTATGCTAACCTATGCCACTCCCACACCATACTAACTAACCTATGCTAACCTCTGCCACTGCCACACCATACTAACTAACCTATGCTAATCTATGCCACTCCCACACCATACTAACTGACCTATGCTAACCTATGCCACTTCCACACTATACTAACCTATGCTAACCTGTGCCGCCACTCCCACAATATACTAACTAACCTATGTTAACCTGTGCCACTCCCACACCATACTAACTGACCTATGCTAACCTCTGCCACTCCCACACTATACTAACTAATCTATGCTAAACTATGCCTCTCCCACACCATACTAACCTATGCCTCTTCCACACCATACTAACTGACTTATGCTAACCTATGCCACTCCCACACCATACTAACTAACCTATGCTAACCTATGCCACTTCCACACCATACTAACTAACCTATGCTAACCTATGCCACTTCCACACTATATTAAGTCAAGTCAAGTCACCTTTATTTATATAGCGCTTTTTACAATGCAGATTGTGTCAAAGCAGCTTTACAGTGATAATTATTGGTATATAATTTTGGCTGCACAGCAGCTCTTAAAGAAAATGGTGTCATTGTCCAGCTTAAGTAAATTCAGTATTGATTCATTCCATCGTAAGAATCAATAGTTATTAATTTAGTTAATTTATCTATGTCAGCACTGGAGTAAACAGTGATGTCATCATCCAGCTCAGTTCAGTTCGCATACAATGGTGTCGATGCAGGCAGATCAAAACACTGTTGAATATCAAATGTCAAATTAACTAACCTGTGCCACTCCCAAACCATACTAACTAACCTATGCCACTCCCACACTATGCTAACTGACCTATGCTAACCTATGCCACTCCCACACCATACTAACTAACCTATGCTAACCTATGCCACTCCCACACCATACTAACTAACCTATGCTAACCTATGCCACTCCCACACTATGCTAACTGACATATGCTAACCTGTGCCACTCCCACACCATATTAACTGACCTATGCTAACCTGTGCCACTCCCACACCATACTAACTAACCTATGCTAACGTATGCCACTCCCACACCATACTAACTGACCTTTGCTAACCTGTGCCACTCCCACACCATACTAACTAACCTATGCTAACCTATGCCACTCCCACACTATGCTAACTGACATATGCTAACCTGTGCCACTCCCACACCATATTAACTGACCTATGCTAACCTGTGCCACTCCCACACCATACTAACTAACCTATGCTAACGTATGCCACTCCCACACCATACTAACTGACCTTTGCTAACCTGTGCCACTCCCACACCATACTAACCAATGCTAACCTGTGCCACTCCCACACCATACTAACTGACCTATGCTAATTTTTAGTATTTCTTTTAAAAAACGTCTATATAGTTTTTATTAATTTTTATTCCAGTTTTAGTTATTTTAGTACAAGTTAAACTAAATTAAAATGAGTCAAATCTGCCAAATGAATAAAAGTAAATGTAAAAAAAGGTATTTTTTATGCTTCATGTTTTATTATTTATTTATTTATAAGTAAATATTTCAGTATTCAGTGTTTCTGGTTTTGCACTAAATATATGGATAACACTACATTGGTCACAATGTGAAATGTACCATATTATGACTCATTAAATATCAGACTGCCAAAGGTTAACTCAAAATTGAATTAAAGTCCATAATAGTTAATAATTATTTCTGAGATAACTGGACACTTGCTGAATTAAACATGCCACATGATAGCATTCTGTTTAGCTTGTTTGAAAAATAGTATGCAGTATATACGGTACAGTATTCAATAAACTAGTACATCAAACAAGGCCTTAGTAAAATGTAGTGCATTAAAATACTGTGCATTGTATATTCCATACTTCTGAAATGGTACGAGTAGTATGGTAGTGTGTTATTTGGGACACGGCCCGAGTGTTGTGTCCGGCTGATCTGCGCAGGTCTTGTGTGCTGTGAATGTTCTCGGGATCTGCCCCTCACTTCCTGTAGTTCCTTCCCACCCACCCAACCAACCAACCAACCAACCAACCTGTCCCATCGCGCATTATCCGCGAGCTTCAGACGCCAAACGGCTACCGGACGCGCTCGTGCTCTCACTGAGGTAAGATGCATTTGGCGCGCCCGCCGCTGTTAGTTTGTATCTTTAATCCATCATGACGTGTTGTCCACTATGACGTACGCGCATCTGTAAATCAGTGCGCTCTGCTACGAGCCCCTTCTGCGCAGGCACCGTGTTTTTCACTCTGTGTTATGTTGTATTCAGCTTGCAGTGGGCGAAAAATGTCTTGCGAATGTTTTAGGGTACAACTTTTCATTTTCACCGGCATGTTTTGTGTTTCAGGATGTTTTGGTGTGTAGTTCAGAGGTTGTATGTAGCGTGCGCGCTCGAGCCATGTTGTTTGACTGCAGCTGGATGTGTATTGGCGTGTGTTAGTGATGGGAATGTATGGGATGGTTGTGTTGAGTTGTATTGTTGAGGAGGGATGCACTGCTCAGTATTGTTATGCAAGATCCTCTCTCTCTCTCTCTCTTTTCTCTCTCTCTCTCTCTCAGTGTGTGTGTGTGTGTGTGTGTGTGTTTGCTCTTCCCACCAGAGAAAACTGTTGCAGTTCACCAGCACCCCCCCCCCCCATGCTTTAACATACATGTGTCCCAGGTTTCAGCTAATATATATATATATATATATATATATATATATATAATTACATACATATACACACGTATACATAGATATATATAAATATGTATGTATATATATATATATGTGTATATGTATGTAATATATATGTATGTGTGTATATATATATATATATGTGTGTGTGTATATATATATATATTTTTTTTTTTATGTACGTGTGTGTATATATTTATGCATGTATGTAATATGTGTGTGTGTGTGTGTGTGTGTGTATGTATATATATATATATATATATACATATATATATATATATACACACACACACATATATACACACTCACACATATATATATAATGTATGTATGTGTGTGTGTGTGTATATATATGTATATATATGATCTTGGGATGAAATGTGACCTTTTTTAAAGCAGCTCATAAAACATGATATTTATATTCTTGAGGTCTGTAGGGGTATATTTTCAGGGTTCCGACATTTATGGGAAAAACAGAGAAATTTAACATTGTATGCTAATTTCCAGGCATTGAAAAGCCGTGGATATTTCTGTTGTGAATATATATATTTTTTTCTAGTTATACTCTGTTCTAAAATATTTCATTGGAAATTGCTCTTTATGAGTCTGTAAAATTATATTTAAAACCCTTCTGCTCTATATGAACAACTGGAAAAGTATGGAAAAATCATGGAAATGTCTTGGTCCGAGAAGTGTTGAACATGTATTCAGTCATGTAGTGCTCTGCTGCAGGTCTTCTTCTCATTTGTCCTCTGATATGTTGCTGTTTGACTAGTTGCTGACCCAGATTGTAAATGTTTCACTGAAATGCCCTCGTCTCTTCCCTTGAAGTCGAAGCGTCCTCTCAGGGAGATATATTGTGTCTGGGAATGACTTCAGGAGTTGCTTGAGTTTCGCTCATCTTTCCTTGCTGGATCCGTGCACCTGGCTTACTGATTAATTTCCCCCCATTGTTTGCTGTAATACTTCATCAGCGATTCCAGGACAGAGAAAAATTACAATAAGTGGCCGAGAGGGCAGACGCTGAAAATTCAGCCATGTTTCCCAAAGCTTTTCCACGGAGAACATGGAAATGTTTATCTCCCTGTGCATGTCGTTAGAGTTTGCCATAGGCTGCCAGACGTGCTCGGAACGAAAAAAGCAATGAAATGGGAATTTAATTGAAGTTGACAAAATGAATTTTTCCCTCAAGCCAAGGTTTTGTAAGTGCAGCCAAAACAGACAGAGAAAAAAACCTGATGTTCAGTTTCCCTTTACATAAAATACTTCTGCCTACTGCATATAGAAAAACCTTTATGTGCGCAGAACAAGCCAACTTAAGATTACATCATGACTGTAATGATACAGGAACTCGATTTGATCTTTTCTCTGTCACTGTTTCTGTCTTAATGTTGTACGGTGTTTCACGGCACATGTGGGTGAATCTCATGAAACCTGTAAACATGTTCAGGTCATATTTTAATATTTTTATTTTATTTTAATATTTTGGAATAAACAAGAAATAGGGGATAAATGTGCTTAATTGTCATGTCAATAATATTGCAATAAAGTTTATATAAGTGCTGTCAATTGGATTAATTGTCATTAATCACATCTAACATAAAAGTTTGTTTATATAATGTGTATATATTTATATATCAAATGTGTATACGTGTGTGTATATATATGTGTGTGTGTGTATATATATATATATATATATATATATATATATATCTCAAACACATGTACACATGTATTACATAAATTATGTTAGATGTGATTAATCACGATTAATCGATTTGAAAGCTTTTTTATATATATATATATATATATATAAAGCACCAATTTTTGCTTATTGTAATTATTTAATGTATGTATATATAAATGTATGTATATTGCTGCTTTCATAAATTAAAATAAATATCACAAAGCATATGCAAAACATGTGAGCATGTGGAAAATGTGCTTCGTTAATATGACAATATTGCAATAAAAAAAAAAACTCCTAATGGATTTACACAAGACTTCTTTATGAAAAAGCATTAAATATCATTTCTTGTTTTTTTTTTGTGGTGAATTGTGAGCTGGATAATGTTTTTGGTGAGATTCATCCACAAGAGGGTGCCAGTTTACTAACATGTCCATTTCAAGTTAGTATTATTTAGTGACCTGGAGTGAGTTGGTTACCGCTAAGGCTGGATGTGAAATATTGCCAGACGGACCAATTATATGAGCCTCAAATGTGTTTTTGCTTTATTCAACCTTTACCCTGGATGACAGTAAACACTGGCAACCAACACAAAGACCTTGAAATCTTATATCCAGATTCAACCCTGGTGATTTGTCACTCGTGTCCCTTTTCATTGGCAGGATTCTGCCGATGGCTGGCTGGATTTTTCTTTCCGCTCGCACAGTATGTGTCCCTTCGAATGGGACGTTCCAAAAGGGATAAAAACCAATAAGGAAAACAGATGTTGTTCTGTTAACTCTGGGCTTTCATGATAAGAGGCTGTAAAAGCGATCTGGGACAGAAACAAGTCCAAAGATACATACTTCTCTTCTGCTGGAGGGTTTGATGGTGGCTGGTTCGTCGTGCGTCTCCCTACAATCCCATAGTTTAACTTACCGGTTAATATCCTCTGAATTAAACTGAACACAGAGACAGAACTGAACCTGTTTCATTTTCTCCCTCATGCACTTGAAAGAGCTAGCTTTATGAGTCTTTTGTTGTCTGCAAGTACCATTTTTTTTTTTTCTGTCCAACAACCATTTTGAGTCACTTCAGCTGTTTTATAGCTTGGATCTGAATGTGTGTGAAATCGGTTCAATGGGTTGAAGGTCCAAATGTCAGTTTCAGTGCAGCTTCAAAGAGCTCTACATGATCCCAGACGAGGAATAAGAGTCTTATCTAGAGAAACAATTGCTCATTTTCTAAAAAAAAAAATATATATATACTTTTTAAGCACAAATGCTCGTCTTGCGCTGCTCTGCAATGCGCCACGCATTACGTAATCATGTTGGAAAGGTCACGCGGAAGTATCGATCCAGTGTCTACAAAGTGAATGTGCAAAGATTAAGCCAAACGGCCTTTACAAAAAAAGGTAAAACAACGATGTCGGACAATTTTGAAGTTGGAGGAGAAAATGCCCTACCGCGGTACTTCCGCCTACGTCACGTGTGACCTTTCCAACATGATTACATAATGTGTGGTGCATCACAGAGCAGTGCAAGACGAGCATTTGTGGTTAAAAAGTATATAATTTTTTATTTTTTTTTTAGAAAATGACCGATGGTTTCGCTAGATAAGACCCTTATTCCTCATGTAGAGCTCTTTGAAGCTGCACTGAAACTGACATTTGGACCTTCAACCCGTTGAACCCCAGTGAAGTCCACTATATGGAGAAAAATCCTGGAATGTTTTCCTCAAAAACCTTAATTTCTTTTCGACTGAAGAAAGAAAGACATAAACATCTTGGATGACATGGGGGTGAGTAAATTATCAGGAAATTTTAATTCTGAAGTGAACTAATCCTTTAAAGAGGCTAGATTACGCCCTCTTTCAAAGTCTTGATGTTGTTTTTGGGCTCTAGAGAACAGGTTTTCATGCTTGAATGTTCATTATTTTCCTCATATCCTCCATTGTTGCAGCTCCTCTCTTCCCAGTCTGTCAGTAACGCCCTGTCTCTATGAAGCTCCTCCTTCTGAAAAGCACAATGTGCTCTGATTGGTCGGATGGAGCAGTGTGTTGTGATTGGTCAGTCGCTTCAAGCGTGTTTAGGATAGTGTTGTCAAAAGTACAGACTTCAGAACCAAGTCGGTAAAAATGTGACGATACCAGCATTTCCCCCTAGCATTTTGAGCGCTGCTGATTGGCCATTGTGTTCACACACTCAACAGATATGTCTGTGATTGGCTACAATGATCACCACTTCAAAAACATGTTGTAAATAGAAACCTTTGATGCTCTTTCACCGCACCTTTTCACCGCTCAACAGCACTCAAAATGCTAGGGGGAAAACACTGGTATCATCACATTTTTAAAATTTCAGTACCAACTTGGTACCGAAGTAGAAAAGCATAATAGGAGCCCTTTACTACCACATTCTAACAGCTGGATTTTGATTTGTGTCCAAAAGTAGTGTAAAAAATGCGTCCATTTTGAGAATGAAAATTCAATGCATCAGTTAGATAAATTAATAATCGATTATAGTTACTTTAAGAAAGCATGTTGCAAAAGTCACTGCCACAATTATAGGTTGTTGTGTGTAGTTGCTGGAGTGTTGCTAGGATGTTGTGGATGGTTGTTAGGGTGTTGCTAGGGTGGTTTCTTACTGTCTCAAGACATGATTTGAAGAATTGCATTATTTGGAAGTGCACAGTGATGCTTTGCAGTCAACACAGCATGCTTATTGATCACTTTCAGTCATGTTGCTTTATGCTTGACATTTGAAACAATAAAAACTGGTTTATTGGCCTATTTGGATTATGAATGACAGAACTGATTGAATCAACCACAAAATACTTCAGTTTGACACTCTCTAGACTGTAAGTGTCTTCTAGAGTTCATGGGTGAAAGCACAGGCCAGACTCGGGTCACTGGAAGCAGATTTGACCCCGGATGACCTTTGCTTGTAGTAGTTGCTCACAGCACCAGATTGTGTTACAAATGCAACCCAAACACTGGAAAATAAATGGCGAGAGAAAGAGAGGAAATTAGTCATTAGCTAGAGTTTTCTTTTGGAGGCTGTGACTGAGGGTTTGATTTCAGGGTTAGATGTGATGTCTCGATTAAATACCCTGCAGAAATGTGCTCCGATTTAGTGGAATTGTTGAATTATATCTGTCATAACATTTATACAGGAGCTGACAATGGCAGTTTCAGCACTGTGAATATCACAGTGATTTTTAATGTGCTTAGGTTCAGTTAACTGATGCAAATGATTAATTCTCTTGCTGAAATTATATTCACAGGTTTACAAATTTGATTTATATATTTATAGGTAAGATACAGATTTATAGAGACTTCTTTAAAAAAACTACAACATTTACTGATATATTATTTTTATAAATATTATTATTTTTTTATTAATTTATATATATATATATATATTAGAGATGCACAATACAAAATTTCTCCACCGATACCGATAGCCGATTATTCAGAGTAATATCTGCCAGTACCGATACCGATAGTTTGGGGGTTCTGCAGTGCATTTTCCTCTCCTCTTTTGATTGACAGGATATTTGCTGTTTTTAAACTATCAGCCGATAGCCAAAAGTGTGAAAATTTGCTTTTATCGGCCGATACCAATTATTGGCTGATATATCGGTGCATCTCTAATATATTGGTGCATCTTTAATATATATATATTTTAATAAATTAATATATATATATATATATATAAGTAAAATAATATGTATAATATATATAATATTTATGTTATAAATATTATTATTATTATTATTATTATTATTATTATTAATATATACAATATATCTGTACTTTTTTTTAAAAAGTCTTTTCTGCTCACCAAGGCCTCATTTATTTCACCAAAAATATAGTAAAAATTCTGAAATATTATTACAATTTAAAGTAAGTTTTTTGTATTCTAAAAATATTTTAAAATGTAATTTATTCCTGTGATCAAAGCTGAATTTTCAGCATCATTACTCCAGTCTTCAGTGTCACATGATCCTTCAGAAATCATTCTAATATGATGATTTGCTGCTCAAGAAACATTTATGATTATTATCAATGTTTAAAATATTTTTGTGGAAACCTTGATACATTTCAGAATTCTTTGCTAAATATAAAGTACAAAAGAACAGCATTTATTTGAAATCAAAATATTTTGTAACATTATAAATGCCTTTAATGTCACTTTTGATCAATTTGATGTATCCTTGCTGAGTAAAAGTATTCATTTCTTTAGAGAAAAAAAACGTTGAATGGTAGTGTATATAATAGGGACGCACGATATATGTGTGCCACCATATCGGTATTGGCTGATATATTTTCTTATTTTCTTATTAAAGCCGATAAATAATGGATTATTTCCTACAGCTGAGACACTTCAGATGCACACTATCTGTCATTATGGATTTGAATTGCTTGAAATATGATTGAAATCACTTCAAAAAGGAAAAAAAAGTTAAGTGCAACATACAGCGCAAATATCATATCGGCTACATAATATTATAATGAGAACATCATTATAATTGTGTGCTTTGGAAATGACTTTTGTTTTTGTAATCAGGCTCTCAAAAATTATACATAAATTTTGATTTAGATTTATTGGCCAATATATCGGTTATCGGCTTTCAAATATAAAGAATTATCGGTTATCGGTTTTCATATCGGTGCATCCCTAGTATATAATAAGCCCTAATCTATACTAGTTGATGATCAGTTCGATATTATCCATTGTCCCATATCTCACACCCTGGCATATCATGGTATGGATATATATATATATCACTTTTACAGTCCTGGTAATTGGATCCAGTAGTGTTTCCTCTGAACCGGGCCTTAGATGGGAGAAATCGATAGCGTATGACGGCGTTCAAAAGTCAGATGTGAAATATTACAGACGAAGCCTCACGTTTGGCTCTCGGCTGTTTGACCTGAGCCTGTCAGATTGTTCTCTCTCCGTCTCCATCCATCAGTCCGCACAGCTGTCACTGCCGGTATATTTGATATAATGGGGGGTGTTGAGCAGAAACAGGTGTTGTGTATTAGTTCCACTTTTTTTATTTCCCCCCCAAAATGTCACTTGGCTGGATAGAGTTGTCAGAGCGCATTATTGTGAAATACAGCTGGAGGTTTCTGTTTGACTATTGCTGCAAAACATTTTCTTTCACTGTGTAAAGAAAAATGGGGAAAATGTCGTCCAGGTGGAGTTACCTCAGAAATGAATGCCAAACAAGACAAAGGCTTTGAACTGGTGAAAGATTCCTGCTGCTCTTTGTTTAGCTGGTTATCCTCATTATAGAAGTAAAATGGGTCGCAAATGCTATTTGTAATTGACTTTACAATGTGTTTCAAAACTACTGTAATTATTATTATGTACCATTATACCTTTTATTAATAATTTGAATTAGTTTTTATTTTGCTATGTTGTTTTTTTTTTTTTTTTTTTTAGTATTTTGTGCTTTTGACATTTTTTTCAATATTACTATTTAGCTTTATTTTATTTCGGTTTTGGTTCAGTTTTATTTTTATTTTTTCTGTTTTAATTTTAGTTTAGTCATTTTGTTATGTACTTTTGTTTTTATTATTAAATGAGTCTATTTTTTAATAAATTATTATTTTTAAATTTAAATTTTTTTAAACAATTTTTGTTTTTTTAATTTATTTAAATTTATTTATTTATTAACTTTATTTCAGTTTAAATTTTCCATTTAATTTATTTTTTCTGTTTTCATATTAATTTTAGTCAAATTATTTAGTCATTTTGTTATGTGCTTTTGTAATTTTTATTAAAGTATTATATTTTAATAAATTATTATTTTTAAATTATTATTAACAAATTATTACAACATTTTTTGTTTTTATTTTAATAATTTTTAAATTTTTTTTTTTAAGGTATTTATTTAAATGTATTTATTTAGCTTTATTTCAGTTTTAGTTTCCATTTAATTTATTTTTTCTGTTTTCATATTAATTTTAGTTTTTTAGTCATTTTATGTGCTTTTGTAATTTTTATTAAATGATTATATTTTTAATAAATTATTATTTTAAAATAATTAACACATTTTTATTACAATAACTTTTTATTTTTATTTTAATAATTTTTAATTAAAGTTATTTTTAAAATGTATTTATTTAAAATGATTTATTTAGCTTTATTTCAGTTTCAGTGTCAACTTTTTTTTTTCTGACTTTAGTTTAGTTTAAGTTTTTCATCTAATATTTATATTTTATTTCGGCTTTATTTTAATTAACAGAAAATGTTTTAATTAAATAGTTTTAATTTTAGTTTACGCTATTAATAACCCTGTTCCAAACTATTTTTAAATATTATAAATATTCTGCTTTTGTTGATCATTTTTGTAAGGTGCTTCGATCAGATTATACCTGCTGCAAACTAAATGTTGCATGAGATTCAAATGCAAAAACATTATATCAGGCCCAGTTCTCCTCAATGAATCGAATCCACCAATGTTGTTCGGCTCAAGATCTCTACAGGACCTCTGCTCCTGTGACCCCCTGCCCTGAAATTCAGTTTCATTGCACAACCTGTTCGCATTTATCATGTTTTCAGCTGATGCCTTGAAGACGGATGGCTCTACTCAAGGTCTGGCTGCAGCGTCCAAAAGTCTGCACCCCTAATTCAATGAGATAAATTGGAAAAATGTGCAAATGCAAGTCATATTTACTAGCCAGCTTCAGGAGTGCATTTCGTAGCCCGTCTTGAAGCACAGTAAATCTTGCCAGAGTTTCAGCAGGGCTTGGAGAGATCATTAGCCTGACACTAACCAGAGGAGAGATCTGGGACGACGGCCTTCTCTGGACACGAACCAAACATCCAGCCTGTGAAGGCCCGACTCATGAGCGACTGCTGCTCGTTTTCAGGAGGTTTGTTTAAGCCTGGTTTGTTGGTCTGTAATGAAAAAGTAATATATGTTTGCTGAGACAAGCTTCTGTTGCACACATTTGAGACAGTAATATACTCTTATTAGAGCTGCACGATTCTGGATTAATTGAGATCACGATTTTTTTTGTTTTAAACAGAGATCATGATTCTCACACAATTCTGAATAACTAAACAAAATAACTTGTAATTTACTAGAGGTTCAGACAAAATGTTAATTGCTGCAGTCTATTTAAAGTGTTTAATTAATCTGAATAAATTCTTTTTAAAAATCGGGTTGAATGAATGATTCAATGACTCACTCATAAAGACTTGTTTCATTACTGGATGAATCAGCGCTTTTGAAAAATCTCTTGAATGAATGATTCAATGACTCATTCATAAAGACTTCACTTGTTTCATTACTGGAACACCCTAGCAACGCGTTGGCAACCACCCAGAGTTTTGCACGGGCCAACAGCCTGTTTTCTTGAGAAGATGTGAACATCTAGTTAGCAGATGCTTGTAGTTGCTGTCAAAGTGAGTTTGTTTTGTAGTTTATGTCAAGTTCTCCATATGATCTTTCACTATGTTTAAGTTGTTTAGTTGCGCTACTAAAACATAGGGATCCTTGGTTTTGATTGTGGAAAAAAGTAAAGGATATCTGAAAGACAAATGTGCTTCTTGATGCAAGAGGAAGTTGAGATTGAACAGAGCTGTTTTGGAGCTTTACTTGTAGAAATGTTTTGTGTGTGGGTCACTAAGTAAGGTTTAGGTTATTATTCCTTGGAAGTTCCACCATTTCAATTAACCGGTGTGGTTTGTTTAATTTCTGAATCACATCTTTGTGTTCTTCAGTTCTCCTTCATGACCTGATATCCTTTAGTTTTCCAGACTTAAGTACCTCAAGCTCTTTTCCTGGCACACTCTCTTGATTAGAAGCTAGCACTCAATTCTTAGGCTTGAAATATACTTTACGGTAGTAAACCAATGCAGATGTGAATGCTTGGCCAATACATTGCTAACACTCTTATCAGTAGAGCTGAAAGAGAAAACAGAAGATGGTTTACACTTTACCACAGTATACACTATACTATACTATAACATACTATACTATATTATACCACACTATACTACACTATACCATACTAAACTATATTATACCACACTATACTACACTATACTATACCATACCATACTAAACTATATTATACCACACTATACTACACTATACTATACCACACTATACTATATTATACCACACTATACTATACCACACTATACTATAGTATACTATACCACACTATACTATACTATACTATACAATAGTATACTATACCAAACTATATTATACCACACAATACTACACTATATTATACTATACTATACTAAACTATACCACACTATACTATAGAATACTATATGAAACTATATTATACCACACTATACTACACTATACTATACTATACCACACTATACTATATTATACCACACTATACTGTACTATACTATACTACACTACACCAAACTATATTATACCACACTATACTATACCACACTATACTATACTATACTATACTAAACAATAGTATACTATACCAAACTATATTATACCACACAATACTACACTATATTGTACTATACTATACTAAACTATACCACACTATACTATAGAATACTATATGAAACTATATTATACCACACTATACCACGCTATACTATATTATACCACACTATACTATACCACACCACACTATACTATTATAATATAAAGTATTAATGACCCTAAAATAGGCTTAATTTTCTATAAGAAAATGTTGTTTATTTATTTTATTGTCCTGACATAAGCTTAATTTTCTATAAGAAAAAAATATTTATTTATTTATTGTCCTGAAATAAGCTTCGTTTTCTAGAAATAGGCTTCAATATTTATTTAAATTAATTTATTTAACTCATTTAAAGTATGAATGATCCTAAAATAAGCTTCATTTTCTAGAAGAAAATGTTGTTTATTTATATTTAGTTATTTATTTTTATTTGTTTGTTTATTTTAAATTATGAATGGTCTTATAGTTCTTATTTTCTCTAAGAAAAATATATTATATTGCATTATTTATGTATGTATTTATATTTATTTATTTAAAATTATTAATGTTCCTAAAATGGGCTTCATGTTCTTCAAGTATTTATTTATTTATTCTGTCAAATGCAACCCAGACATGTTCTTAACTCATAGGGTGGACTAAATATTCCATCACAGAATACATTAAATGGCAACAGTGACGGTGTTTATTTTCCCAAAAGCCGCACCACAACATTTCCTTCTTCAAAGACCTCTACAAAAGAAGCCTTTGAATCCAGCGAGCTCTTTACGTATTCAACAAGCACTCAGATGCGCTCATGTTTGGCAGGCGGAGATGAGACTGACCTCACTTTCTCTTGACACTTGTTGATCGCCTCGTGATAGCACAGCGAATGCTGAATCACTCCGGCATACTAACAGATCTCTGCTCTATAAATTCAAGCCAGATTGAACGATTCAAAGGGCAAAGATCAGGATCGATCCAAGTGTGGGATGTGGGAATGAAAACATCCTTTGTTCAGATTGTGTTGCATCCACAAAATACATTTTCCTCAGAGCCAGACTGTAAGTGAAACAATATATGACTCTGTTTTGTCCATGTTTTATCCCACTTCTGCGATATCAATCAATCTGACGCAGCAGTTCATAGTTTTTATATGAGTGACACACATTGCTAGTGTTCAACCTCTTACCTGACTATATTTACTAGTTTTTTCTTCCTCAATACATCAAATCATCTTAGCAGTAACTTGTAGAAATATATTTTTTATTTTGAAAGCAAGTCGAGGTTTAATTCATGTAACCGAACAACATTTTTTTTTTTCAAGTCAGCCTTGTTTTGACTCCAACTTGAATTTGAAAAAGAAATTCAGCTTTGTTTGAGACATTTGTTTGAATCTCCAAACCACTTCCTCTTTCACTTCCCCCTAAAAAGCCAATTATCCGAGCAAGTGTTCCTAATGAAGGGAATTTATGAAGTGAATCCACTCCGATGTGAATAAAGCCTGTTTGTTCACCAACATCCAGGTGTTCCGACTTTTCCACTTTCATTTTTTTTCCCCTTTTCCTCATCGTTATTGTCATCTGTAGCTGGCAGCTGTGTTCTACATGTGATGCATGATGTTTACAGAAACACAATAGTGTCTTTTCTCATGTGCCTCCATTCTTTAGTGTCACATGATCCTTCAGAAATCATTCTAATGCTGATTTGCTGCTCAAGAAACATTTTGGATTATTATTTCACACTCTTTCCCCTTGTCTTCGTTTTTGCTGCCTGGACAACAAAATAGTAATGTGGTTTTGAGCTGACAAGGTGTGGGTGTGTGTGTGTGTGTGTGTGTGTGTGTGTGTGTGTAAGAGGAAGTTTCACAGAGCTCTGTGTCAGTGGAATGTCTCTGTTTACTAGGCAAACGTTCCTGTCAATCCAGAGAGACGGATTCTCTTAGGAATGGGAGAAATGCAGACATCAATCACAGGCGTTTTGCTGTAGGCTGGGTGAGATAATAATATTGTGGAAACCATAACTATTTTACAGTGTTTTTTTATTGGCCATTAAGTTTCCTGAAGATAGAGATGTGTTAATAGTGTCACTCATTTTTGCTCACTTCAGTATCAAAAATGCTGTTAGACTACGATTCATTTTGTGAATCAGTTCAGTGCAAAACTGATTCTTTGATTCATTTGCGTCATCACTCAAACATATTCACAGAATTCCCCCATTTTCCCTACATTGAATTGTTTTAGTAAATATATGTATGGAAAAATTGATGATGGGTCTTTGAATTATTAGAAAATAATGCACACCAGAGGTGGTAATGCAGGAGTTTGCATTATTTTCTAATAATTCAACAGATCAGAGTAAATTATTCTGCTTCTACTACGGTGACCACATCTCAAGACATTGAGTTTCAAGACATTTGTCAGGCTTTTTTCATTAAAACACTCTTGTGTGTAGGACTAATTTCTTACGCACCTCATCCCACGCCTCCGTTGCTAATTCCAAAACGTCATTTTAGAGCTAGTGATGGAGGCTTGAGCCATTGATAGCAGACTAATGCAGTTATTAATGCAGTTATTTGAGAGAGAGAGATTAAGCGTGTGTGAATTGCCTGAGTCTGTGTGTCTCTCAACAGTGTTCAGGCAGCAGCGTCTCGACTAATATCGAAACTGTAAGTTTATCTGCTTCAAGAACAGCGTTGTTATTTCCTCGCTAGTGAGAAATGTCATGTAGCTTTTAAGTTGCAAAACTATTTTACTGATTAATTCATCAGAGCAGCGCTGACAACACGTTTATGTACGGTGTGTGTCCGTACTGTGTGTGTGTGTTTGAGTGGGAGAAAGAGAGGATGTGCTTTTTTGAGCTTGCGAGCCGGCCGTGACAAATGGGGGCTCGTCCGGGATAATAAAACGTATTTATTTATTCTATTGCTTACTATATTTATTTGCTTGGTCAGTGTCATTGTGGGTTTTGGTTCTTTTGCTGTTTTTGGCTGAAAGGACCTTTGAAATAACTTAAATCATTTGGCGAAGTGATATGAAACTGTAATGTGGTCAAGACCTGCCTACTTTCGCCGTGCAAAATAATTGCACACCTTAGAACATTCGTCAACCAATCAGATTCAAGCATTCAACATCCCTGTAGTATAAATGTAGATAATTATTGTGGTTTATTGCTATGATTCGTTATACTGGTGCATGTAAATGAAAATATAATTTTAAATATAATTTTTTTCTTGTCTATTTAGTGAAAAACAGTGTAGAAAACATTTATTTTACTGTATTTTGCATTAAACATTTTGAATGTATACTTGGCAACAAATCACTTGTTTAATCTATATCAGAACAAATACATATGTATCTAGATTTATGTTTTCCAAAGGCTGAAAAATATTGAAATACACACTACTGTTCACATGTTTGGGGTCAGTATGATTTTTTTGAAGAAAATTAATACTTTTATTCAGCAAGGATGCATTAAATTGCTCAAAAGTGACAGTAAAGACATTTATAATGTTACAAAAGATTTCTATTTCAAAAAATGCTGTTCTTTTAGAACTTTCTATTCATCAAAGAATTCTGAAAAATAACCAGAAATGTTTCTTGAGCAGCAAATCATCATATTAGAATGATTTCTGAAGGATCATGTGACACTGAAGACTGGAGTAATTTGATCATAGAAATAAATTATACTTTAAAATATATTCACATAAAAAAATAAAAAAATGTATTATAAAAATAGTTCACAATTTTACTGTGATTTTTAAAATAAGAATCTATATATTAAGCTACATATTAACTGCATCAGCCTATAGTCAAAACAGAATCTTCCAGGTATTTGATTTTCATGAGTTTTCATCCTCTAAACACATGTGGCTTCTCCACAAACGTCTGCTGACGATCAGCGCGTCAGACTTCATTGCAGTAATTGGCCTGACTGCGGGGGACGCGAGTTTGAAATATTTTCTTAGCGGGATATATGTGATTTAGACTGCCAGATCATATTTAACATAAAAAGAAACAAGTTAAATGGTTTCTCTGCTTTTGTCTTCGAGGAAGTTAAGCTTGTTAGCTAAGATCCACTTTGAGATTTAACAGCTGGTGTTTAATATCTATGAATACAAACATAAGAAATGCGACATAAAGTCTGTGAATATGATTATGGGTCATGATTATTATGGAAATTCTGTTAGTTTAGTCATATTTATTTTAATGTTTTTTTCCCCCCTGTCAAATGCTAATGATGTGACTTGCCTCTGTAATGTAGACCACATGCTTCATGCCGTAAACATCTGCAAATGAATCTTGGATGCAGTTGTAAAGAAGGAAATAAGGTACCTAGGAAAAAAATGCATTAATGTAGTCTTGTAGTTTGGATGGATGACAAGAATTGACTTATGAATGTAGTTAGTTTTAGTTGCTAAGTCAAGCATTACTGTTTGTGCTACCTCTGAAAATAATGTGGTGTAGGATTTACTTTGAAACAGTTTTCGCTCAGAAGGTGCTAGTAATTTTCGCAGATAATAAACAAAGTTTCTATTCATCAAAGAATCCTGAAAAATAAAATATATCACGGTTTTCACACAAATATGAAGCAGCACAACTGTTTTCAACATTGATAATAATCTTAAATGTTTCTTGAGCAGCAAATCATCATATCAGAATGATTTCTGAAGGATCATGTGACACTGAAGACTGGAGTAATGATGCTGAAAATTCAGCTTTGATCACAGAAATAAATTACATTTTACTATATATTCACGTAGAAAACAGTTATTTTAAATTGTAAAAATATTTCACTTTTTTACTGTATTTTTGATCAAATAAATGCAGCCTTGGTGAGCAGAAGAGACATTAAAATATAAGCAGCAAGTAACACATTGAATTAAATGTGAAATTTAGAAAGACTGAAATAATATTTTCTTATAAAACTCCAATAATCTTTATTTGATTTTCAACTCATTTTTCACAGTGTGTGTTGTTGAGAATAGGTGTTGCATTACTTAAAAATCAAAGTTACGATGATTTTTCAGCTTGAGGGCAAGTTTACACAACAACGATATACTAAAAATGAAAAAGTTTCTCCTTTGCGTTTTTTTGCGTACAGACGACAACGTTGTCAAAATGATCCCCGTTCACACGGATCCGCGAAAACAACTATAAACGCTGTATTCTGCTGCGAGGCCAGTAGATGGCGATGTCACTTTGTAAAGAAACACTACACGCCTATAGACTGAACACATAACGCATGCGCATGACATCACTACTTTTTACAAATTTGCGTTTTTGTTGTTTACACAGAGACGATAATGGTATTGTTTTCAAAAACTTGCACTTTGAAATCCGATTGTAAAAGTTTGCATTTTCAGGGCCCCCAAAACGCCGTTGTCGTGTAAATGAACGGCCAAAACGCATAAAAACCTTTCCGTTTTTAGTTGAAAACGGTGCAGTTTAAACAGACCCTTATATTTCACTTTTTGAACATATTTGTCTGTAAACTTCTAAATTATTCTCTTTTCATATTTTTACGCATGTGAAGAACTTTTTTTTTAGATTTTAGACATGATGTTTGTGCATTTATCAGTTGGCTTGTGGGAAATTTCATGTCACCATGTTTTTAGGAGACTTTCAAGTGTCCGGTCAGTTTCTGAAATCTTCACTTTGACCCTTTGAAGCCTTATTAACGGCTCAGGAGAGGGCAGAGGGGTCCTGACCCCGCTTCTCTGAGGGCCGCGCGGCCCTTGCAGGAGCTGCCATTATAATGCAAGAGTCTTGAAGTGGCATTTGAAAACCCTGGGAGGTGTGTAACACTTTTCCCCCCTTTTTCTCCCAATTAAGCTCATTTTTGCTCCCAACAAGAGGCCTGTATTAGTAAAGACTTCATTCGCAAAATTGTTTTTTCAGAAAAGTGCTGTTAACTGAAGTTTACCACTGTGCGTGTGAAACTTCAAGCCTGTTCGCAGCAGACTATAGAAGAACTCAGAACAAATACAGTACATATATATTGAAATATACACCACCGTTCAAAAGTTTGGGGTCAGTAAGATTATTTTTAAAGAAATTAATACTTTTATTCAACAAAGATGCATTAAATTGATCAAAAGTAACAGTAAAGATTTCAAATAAATGCTGTTCTTTTGAACTTTCTATTGATCAAAGAATCCTGGGAGGAAAATTTATTGGTTTCCACAAAAAATAACAAAAATTAATCCTATATTTTATCGTAATGCAAAAACATCTCATTCTTGTAACACTGTAAAGATATTATTTAAATTGCAAATTATACATCATGGTACTATTTGTTTTATTTTATTCCGATTTAAGTAAAAAAAATAAAGCATTTTAATGCTGTAATGAGAATCTAATGAGAACCACCTTTGAGAATAATGGTAATTAATTAAAAATGTTTTTAAATGTCAATAAACTAATATCAAGTCAATTCACCTTTATATACTCTTTGAAACAATTTTCACTCAGAAATTGCTAGTAAATTTCACAAATAATTTCAAAGAAATGACGGCAAGTAACACATTGAATTAAAGGGGCTTTATGTAAGAATTTTCATGTATTATTTGCTTTTTTATTGCCAATGTGTGAACAGCTTGTAACGAAACTTAAAAACAAGACCTTCCCTGACTTCCTAGGTTGTCTTTTATGTGAAGGACTCGGGATGTTTTTGCCAGGAAAATCAAAAGAATGTGACGTTTACGCACTGCCGAGAGCCTCTCGACCTTCAGTGACATACAATGAATGCTTATAATGTTCAGGATAATGCCGAAAAAGCTATTCTGTAATGTAACTTCAGTGTGTCATGTCTCACACAGCCATATCTATACAGTCGATAGTCTCAAATATACTTAATAATCAAACTATCATAACAGTGTAATTTTAATTACCTCATCTGTCGTCATGATGCCGGTGAATTTCAGAGCTGCTGTAAAATCATTATTTTGATTAAGTAAAATCATTTAATGGCCACCGGTGTCGCTAATAACACACGTTTCTGAATTCTACATACAGCCCTTTTAAAATGAAAAATTTTGAAATAGAAAGACTGAAATAGTATGTTCTTGTATAACATACTCCAATATTTGTTTTTTGTTTTTTACAGTGTAGCACTGTATACAATACAGATTCAAAGCAGCTTCACATTGATAAACAGGAGAATAACAGTGTTAATGTTGCAAAGTTCTTCAATTATGAAACAAATACAATTTCATCGAATATAGCTGCAAGCAGTGATGATGGGCCCAAGCCCTGGCACCAGCACCACCCCAGTGGCTTAAGGAAACCTGTGCCTTGTGAGCAACATACAATCTTAATTTAATTTAAATCAAATAATGATTTTACAAGATATGAGACACTTCCTGTTTCCCTTTTTTTGTCCTTAATTTAATCCCTCACCATGGCAACACTGTTCGAGATATCCTACAATTGTTCGCAATTTAGCATCTTCAGTGTTTTTGTTTCATGTTGACCGAGTTTGGTGGCAATAGCGTGAATCTCCTATGAGGAGTTCTTAAAAACTCAGAGCCTGATTATTCAAAAAATCCACATTCAAACCAAAATATCTGACTTCCTGTTGGTCGGAGCTAATGACTGTAAATTAGAAAGTTGTGCAGCTTGATGAGAACAATATATGTACAGAGTTTGGTGACTGTAAGTAAGACAAACCCCCCTATTTTTGTCAGAAGGTGGCGCTATAGAGCCCCTCCTCCCCGTCCATTTCTAAGGCTTTGCCCATGACTACTGGCCGACAGCTTTGAGGTGTGTGTTGAGTTTCATGCAATTTGAGCCTCAAAAACAACCAAGAATATTATTAAAGTTTGACATGTTGCCATGGCAACAGTATTTAAGATATCAAGAATCCTTTCACATGTCTACATCTGCCATGTCTTGACATTATTCTGACAAAGTTTGAAGCGAATCGGGTAAAAATAAGAGGGCGATTTCAAAGCATTTTGAAAGTGACACACTTCCTGTTGCCAGTTGGTGGCACTATGACTTTGAATAACAATAGTCACATCCATGTGATCGGCCTCGTACAACGAACACACAGCTGGAGTTTCATCAAAATCAGTCAATGTTTGCAGAAGTTATAACACACTTCCTGTTTCCCTTTTTTTTCACCATAAATGCATTGCCTCACCATGGCCAAACTGTTTGAGATATCCAATATATAAAGTCTGCAATTCAGCATCCCCAATGTCTTGTCTTCATGTTGACCGAGTTTGGTGGTGATCAGATGATTCCCCTAGGAGGAGTATATCAAATTCCAGAGCATACGTTTTTCAAACAACCCTAAATAGCCCACTTCCTGTTGGGCTGGCGTATGACTTAGACGAAAGTTGTTCGGCTCGAGGAGCTCTTACTGTAGGTTACTGTAGGTGAAAAGGGATGCGCTACAGAGCCCCTCAAATACAACCATATAAAAGGGTGTGCCACAGAGATCCCCCATGTCCGGCCCTGATGGCCAAAGATTCCAATGTGTGTGCAAAGTTTTAAGAGTTTTTGAGCATGTTAAGAAACCCAAAAGTGCCGAAAGTTTGAAAAAAAAATAAAAAAAATAAATAAATGTACCTAAGGAAAACAATAGGGCCCTAATAAAGCAGCTCTACAGATGACAGTAAGTGTCACAATGCTTCTAAAATCCAGGCTTTGTTTTGCACAGTCATTCCTTTTGATTTTTGTTTGAAGTGTTTTCGTGAGACAGTTTTCTTGTCGAAAACCTCGTGTTGATGTCATTGTCTGCAGTCACGGGTCTGTTTCATTAATTATTAAAAGGTGAGACTCGCACAGCTGCAGAACTGTATTTAATTGGACCCGCAGACCGAAGACGAGACGAGGTGATTCGTCATGGAGGAAACCTCGTCTCCCAGTGTCAGAGTTTTGCTGCGAGGCAACCAAACAGCTGTGTTGATGGTGCAGTCGTAGATTACAAACAGCAACTTTCTGGCGAGCCAGTGTTTCTGCACGAGGACGTCCTTTGATCATCTGCCGTTGTTAAACTTCACGATTGCCCTGGCGTCAGATAAAACTCCTGATTACTGTCTTAATGACAGGGTTGAAGTCCAATACAGATCCCATGATGCTCAGCTTTCAGTGTTTGTTGTTTAGGCCAATAATAACTCGAGTGGCTTAAAGTGTATAGCTACACTCTAAAAAATGCTGGGTTAAAAACAACCCAAGTTCGGTTGAAAAATGGACAAACCTAGCGATTGGGTTGTTTTAACCCAGCATTTGGGTTAAATGTTTTCCCAACGTGCTGGGCAGTTTTATTTAACTCAACTATTGTTTAAAATTTACTGTATGACTGGCTTAAAATGAACCCAAAATATGTTGGAAATTAAAAATCAGACACATAATTACTAGAGGCAACAGTAATAATCAAAAGATGAACATTTAATGAATGTTTGTTTAATTGTTATTCATTAAACATATTACTAAATGTTCATTTCCAACATATTTTGGGTTCATTTTAAGTGAGCAATACAGTAATTTTTAAACAATAGTTAAATAAAACTACCCAGCAGGTTGGGCAAACATTAAACCCAACCACTGGGTTAAAACAACCCATTCCCTGGGTTAAACCAACCTATTTGCTGGGTTAAAACAACCCATTCCCTGGGTTAAAACAACCTATTTGCTGGGTTAAAACAACCCATTCGCTAGGTTAAAACAACCTATTTGATGGGTTAAAACAACCCATTCCCTGGGTTAATTCGCTGGGTTAAACAACCTTTTTGCTAGGTAAAACAACCTATTTGATGGGTTAAAACAACCCATTCCCTGGGTTAATTCGCTGGGTTAAACAACCCATTCCCTGGGTTAAAACAACCCATTTGCTTTGTTTTAATTTATACTAAGCATGTATACCACTGTTAAAAAATTTGGGGTCACTAAGATTTTTTAAAGTTTTGGAAAGTCTCTTCTGCTCACCAAGGCCGCATTCATTTGATCCAAAATGCAGTAAAAAATGTGAAATATTATTACAATTAAAAATAACTGTTTTCTATGTGAATATATTGTAAAATGTAATTTATTCCTGTGATCAAAGCTGAATTTTCAGCATCATTACTCCAGTCTTCAGTGTCACATGATCCTTCAGAAATCATTCTGATATGATGATTTGCTGCTCAAGAAACATTTGATTATTATCAGTGTTAAAAACAGCTTCATATTTTGTGGAAACTGTGATACATTTTATTTTTTCAGGATTCTTTGAAAAATAGAAAGTTTAAACGAACAGCATTTATTTGAAATCAAAATATTTTGTAACATGGAGACTTTGAGTGTTTTTTGTGTGCTTTGCATTGAGCGAAGGGCGTTCTGTTTTGTTTCTATCCACCGAATCCCTCACAGTCTTGATCGATGGTGGTTTGCGCAAGCTGCTTTCAAAGAGTCTCTTACTGAAAGGAGTCAAAGCTTTCCACTAAATGAAAGAGTGTAAGTGATGGTTGAAGATGCCGAGATCTCCGGTTTGGTCCCAGGAAGGAGATCGGAGGCCTCTGACCTCTCGCTACAAAGAGGGTCTTCTCATCCTAACATCCTAAGCTGGGAAGAGCAAATATTTAGCAGCCTCACAACAATGACGGACTGGGAAAAATGGATCGCTAAGTGTGTTTCATTCTTCAAGACCTCTAAGCTCTTCAGAATGGGGTGGAAAAAAAAAAAAACAAGTACTAAGAGTAATTATTGAGGTTTCCTCTGGGCTGGATTTGCTCTAATAGCCATTGGCATTATGGCGGTAGATTTTTTTTCTTTATTGAAAAAGTGTGTTAGGGTTCCTCCTATAAATCCTTGAGGTGGATATTCGCTCAGAGCTGTTTGGAAAACTACTTAAAGCCCATTATATGCCACAAAATATTCTCCCTCCCGTCTCAGACGTTCACACTGGTTTGATTGTCTGACACACTGGTACCATTTTTATGGCTCTAGTTCTGTTTTGACAATGTCTCTTACCATGTTGTCCACCCATTTTATGCCACATTAATTGCTTGTTCTGTACATATATACAATTGTGCATCAAAAGAATGGTCATCTTACAGAAACAGGAGGTTTTTAAAATGTGAAAAGCATTTCATTTGGATCAACAGGGTGATTTATTGAATCTCAGTGAGTTCACAGGTGCAGCACGATGGTTTGTGAACGAGGAACCGAACGTTTGGCTGATAATATTCCCATTCCAGCTTTCTGTAGATGCGAAAAGGTTTTTTTACACACTATTGTTCAAAAGTTTAGGGTTGGTAAGATTTTTGTAATGTTTTTGAAAGTCTCTTCTGCTCACCAAAGCTGCATTTATTTGATCTAAAATACCGTAAAAATTGTGAAATATTATTACAATTTGAAATATCTGTTTTCTATGTGAATATATATTAAAATGTAATTTATTTCTGTGATCAAATCTGAATTTTCAGCATCATTACTCCAGTCTTCAGTGTCACATGATCCTTCAGAAATCATTCTAATATGATGATTTGCTGCTCAAGATTTATGATTATTTATGATTATTATTAATGTTGAAAACAGATTAATATCTTTGCAGAAACCGTGACACATTTTTTTTTTTTTTTTTTAGGATTCTTTGATGAATAGAATGTTTAAACGAACAGCATTTATTTGAAATAGAATATTTTGTAACATTATAAATGTCTTTACTGATACTTCTGTTTAATTTAATGCGGCATTGATGCTGCCTTAAAAGTAGCCTAATAATTGTGCCATGGCCATAACCATGTCTTGAACATTGGGGGGGGTTGGTATTTTTATTTAAAGTAATTAAATAATTAAAGGATTTAAAAGCGATTTAAGGGAATAAAGAAGAAATGGTAAAAGAAGTTCTAGGTCTAATTATGGCATGAAGTTGTGAAGTAGTTCATTTAAACTCTTTGCAAATTATATTTTATTTAAAAATATGCACACATTCACTCGTTTGTATGTCTAATATGTCAAAAATGTAAAAAACATCTCTTGATGCTAATCGAGTAGATGTATGCTATACTAGTACATAAGCTAACAAAAAAACCCAATAAGAATGAGAAATGCTTGATTTCACAACCTATAGCTTCAGTTATATATATGAACCAATCAGGCGCTAAAAATACTACCCATTAAAAGTCTGTTGAACCAATGGGATCACTTGGGGTCCTAAAGGAGACCCGATTACTGAGGGGACTCGATTTCTCACCACACCGGATTACATTACTCACATTCATACTATATGGAACGTACTTTTTTAACTCGAGAGTATGCATTTCAGATGCAGCCAGTGTCTTTACACATTTTTATGACACCACATTGAACATACAGAGCGTTTGCCGGATGATATAAGTTTAGCTGCTGACTTCTGGAAAATCAGTTTATGCAGGAGACGGACAAAGTCAGTATTCTTCCTATTTCTCAACTTCACAGATTTTTTTTTCTTCCTGGGAAACTCACAGTGTAACGTCCACTGAGATTTGCTCCTGTCAGACCTGCTCCTGATGTCATTGATGTTAATATGTTTTGAGCTCATTTAGCGGATGAAGGATTAATCGCAGGCCCCAGCAGGTTCTGGGTGGAGAACGTGTTGTAGTCAACTAGTCATTTTTACAGCAAATTCAGTTTAGAGATCTTCTCGCACACTCTCGTATAATCATCTAATAAATCAAAGTATGGCAAGACCGTATGTGTTTCTCGGTTTTAGGGTCTTGGATATCAATATTTGGCTGCCAAAAGCACTACGCACACCCCGTTTATTGTGAAAATTTGTGCTGAGTGTTTTGGAACGACCCTCGTCTGTTCATACAAACAGAGAGACAGATTTTAGATGGACGTTAGGCACAATTAGAGCTGCACGATTAATCATTAAAAGATCGCGATCTTGATTCAAACACATGATCTTATTCCTATGACAACGATTTGGCTCTGTCTATTGTCATATATAAGCATAAAATGGCTTCACAAACAGTCTTTTTAAACCACATAGTATCATTATTTCTGTCTTACAGTAATTCAAATTATCACAGAAGTACTGAGATAAAAGTTTATAGTTTGGATATAAGCACTGATGTCTACGGTAGCGAGTAAATCATCTTTTGAAAGTAACTTGATGCTTCAAATAAAGATTGTAATTACATTGTTACACCAGTAGGTGGTGACAAGTAGGGCTGCACGATATATCGCACGATACGAAAAATAACATTGAACTTGAACGCGATTATCGCTTATCGCTTAGTGCGATTATGAAATCGCAAAGGCTGTGATTGCTTTTTTTTTTATGCACGGCTTGTCAGTGAACTATGGCTCCAAATCTGAAAGTACTGCGAGTTTGAGTCGCTTATAATGTACAATTGAAAAAGCAACACGCATCAAACATCTTTTCAGACATGAGAGGCATTTATTAACATCTTATCCAACAAAAGACAACATTTAATAACATGTTTTACTCCAAACTCACTTCATAACGACAGCTGAGCATCCTTCTGTGAGATGATGTGGCTTCTTTCACAGAATAAGGCAGTCGTGTGTTTATTAGTCATGTTTAATCAATCAAACCGTTTCAATCTTCTGTTTATTCAGCTACAGCGATATGACGCGTGTTATCTTCTTCTGCTGCAGGGCATATTTTGAGTTTCTGCGCAAGAGCGCCCTCTGGCGTTCAGATGGAGAAGCATTTACTACTGATCACAGAAACGTAAAGCTCTGACAAGCTGCGCATTAAATAATTGCAGCCTTTGCCAAATCGCGTGCGATTATTTCGCGATAAATCATGCAGCCTTAGTGACTATTAAAAATGTATTTGTCATTGAATCATTCATTCAAGAGATTCGTTCAAAAACGCTGATTCATCCAGTAATGAAGAATTTGAGTCATTGAATCATTCATTCAATCCATTTAAAAAATATTTCAAATTAATTAAATATTACCTATATATTTTTAAATAGACTGTAGAAATTAACATTTTGTCCGAACCTCTAGTAAATTCTACATTATTTTGTTTAGTTGTCTATTCAGAATCGTGGGAGAATCGTGATCTTTGTTTAAAACAAAAAATATCGTGATTCTCAATTTATCCAGAATTGTGCAGCTCTACGCACAAAGCATAGAGATAACATTATAACAAATATAGGTTTGTTAGAGACATATAGATTGTATATAGATAATATTTTTTTCTTTTGTGTGATATGCAGTATTGTTGTATTGCATATAAGCATCAAGTGAACTGCTATGAGAGCAGATGTCCGTTTGTCCCTCTACTGACACCTGATCATGTTCTTTTAAAATACACAGGGTTAAACACACATATGCACCCGGATTTCTCATTTCCGAGCCACTATTACTGTACGAGCATGATATTTTTCTGCCACAGTATCACTTTTCTTACATTATTTGTCGTTAAATAGAGGAGGAAGTGAAGGCAGGACGCTAGGAACATCCCAGCACTCTCCAAACCACATCAGAAAAACAGACTTGTGTGATTTTCAATATTGAAACAATGACACACACTCCGCCTTAGAAACATTAGTGTGGCAGACAAGAGTGCACACATGTTTGTATTTATAGGACACGTTTGTCAAAGCACACATTAATCATTTCGGCTTGCTCGTGGTCTGTCTGCTGGTACCCTGATGCTACGGTTTCAGATGGCAGTTTTCAACAAAAATGTTACCGTTTTGCAGACTTGACAATTGTTGCATTTTAGTGCACGCTAATCAAATGGAAAATGCCTTAATTAGCTGGACTTAGCATGAAACAATGTTTGCAGCCCATTTTACTTCCATAATGTGACTTTTCTTTTAACAATAACTATAACACCAACGCACTATATCGATCTGTTTATTATAAGCACGCGCTGCAGTTTCGGTGTCTGTCGCTTTAAATGCTCGAGCTCTTTAAAGCAAGATTGATTCTGATTGGCTATCAATGTTTTTATTGTTTTGCTCACACCCAAATAGGGGGAAATTTGACAAGCTATAATAAATGATCTGTGGGGTATTTTGAGCTGAAACTTCACAGACACATTCTGGAGACACCAGAGACTTATATTACATCTTGAGAAAAGGGGTTCCCTTTAAGAAAGTAAATCGATTTTCATTTCATGTTGACTTTTAACATGTTTAAATCAGTTTGACTCATCAGACATGGACAGTATTTCACAAGGTTCTGTTCACAGTTTTGGAGATCTGACTTTCCTTGATCTTGACTTTTTAAATTATTATTATTTGAGTCTTTTTGCTTGAAAATTTCATGTTTGATTCAATGCGTTACTTTCCATTTCTTTAATTATTTGTGAAAATGGTTTCAGAGTAAATCCTGCAACAATTCAGTGTTCCAGCTGGAGACAAATATCCAGCCGCCCACTGGTGCTTGTTTTTTGCATTGTCAGCATGCTTGGAAGCGTTTTCAAGATAACAAATATGCAATAATAAATCTCATTTTAATCTTTTTTTTCCCCCAGAAGGACTTATGAGGTTTTTTGAGGTGACTTGGAGCAGGAAAGTGAGGATTACAAAACACTACAGTATCACCAATACATTAAAACATATTGTTTTACAGGCATATTTGATGCAAAAGTTGTCCTCATACAGTTAGGGGACAATTCAAATGCAGGTTCGGTGATCTGACACAAAATATAGGTCAAAATGGGATAAGCTTACAGCTAATCTGGAGGTGAATAAATACATAATGCATGAAACTCACCACAGAGGCAATGAAGGGTTTGTGTGAGATGGAGATCTGTAATGAAATATGAACAGATTTTTTTCTGTGTGTGTGTGTGTGTGTTGTTGTGTTATTTTCACATTTTTAATGCGGCCAGCAGGTGTTGGTTCACGATACTCATTGGAAACATGACACAGGCAGGACGCCAGCAGTCTTTCCCCAGCAGAGTGCCGTTAGTACGGGCCTGCTCATTAAAATCAGACCCAGCGTCCGTCTTTCCTGGAGCCGCTGAGTGAAATCATGCAGGGTGAGGTGATTTGGTTTGTGTTGGCATGAAAGCGGAACGAGACGCAGACCAGGCTGCCGCGTTTGCGGGTGTAACCGCATGGCAACAGCTGAAATTTATTATGCACTTATGATTTTTTTGTGGGTTTTGTGGTCATTTATCACAAATGTAGTCATAATTTTTGCAGTTTTTTTGTGGTTGGCTTTCACAAATGTTTGTGTTAAATTTTCATCAGTTAAGGATTTATGATTTAATTCTGTTGTGTGGAATCAACTTTAATAAAACCATGTGATATTGGTGTTAATGCATTCTAGATGCATTTACAGTAATGCTCAAGTCATCCCTAAAAGGACAAATTAATGTGTAGAAATGTGAAGCTTGTATTTTTGTATAATTTTTTTGGTCAAATGTGTGCATTTAGGGACTACTTTAGGTTTGGGGACAGTAAGATTAATACTTTTATTCAGCAAGGATGTGTTAAATTGATCAAAAGTGACATTTATAGTGTTCTGTTTCAAATAAATGCTGTTCTTTTGAACTTTCTATTCATCAAAGAATCCTGAGAAATAAAAAATGTATCACAGTTTGCACAAAAATATTGTTTTCAACATTGATAATAATCAGAAATGTTTCTTGAGCAGCAAATCATCATATTAGAATGATTTCTGAAGGATCATGTGACATTGAAGACTGGAGTAATGATGCTGAAAATTCAGCTTTGATCACAGAAATAAATTACAGTTTACAATATATTCACATAGAAAACAGCTGTTTTAAATTGTAATAATATTTCACAATTTTGCTGTTACTGTATTTTTGATCAAATAAATGCAGCCTTGGTGAGCAGAAGAGACTTCTTTCAAAAGCATTTAAAAAAAACAAAAAAACAACATTATTTCATAATTGGTATTGATAGAAATGAACTTGTTTTGAAACCCAGAACATTCTTTTGAGGGGGAAAAGAATCGCTTTTGTCTGAATTTTAATTTTAAGAAAATCAATTCTTAGCCTAAATGTTTAAACTTTTTTTTTTTGCTTTTTCCTGCTATAATACAGTCAGACTGCTGTTTCTTTTCATTTTGGCCTTGAGACATCATGTCAGAATTCCTCTGGCCCCTGAACCTCCCTCGCTTCGGAATCTGAGGCCCCTAGAGACATTTGACATCCACACTCCAAAAAGTGGGTGGAAGTCCAGAAGACTGTGTCTGACAGACGTACTCCCTTCTCCGGCCGCTCTGTCCCTCTCACCCCCCTCGTCCACCGGAGGAATTCCAGAGCCGCTTGCTGTTTGCTGAGCCGCAGCCAGATCTCAGATTGACTCTGGATGGCCGGCGCAGCGTTTGGGACGTTCCTCAAAGGAAGAGCCGAACAAATGCTGAAATAGATGCTCTCTCTGATCTCTCATCTTTCTACCAGCTCTATCAGTCTGTCTGTCTATCTGGACACTTTTGTGGGCAACAGGATCCAGGATTTAGGATCAAACAGGAGATTTTCCCACCATTTGCTTTCTACCAATCAAAATTTTATCATATCGATCTATCTATCGTTCTATCATTCTATCATTCTATCTATCGTTCTATCTATATCCATCCATCAATGAATCAATCAATCAATCAATCGATAGATCTATCTATCTATCTATCTGTCTATCTATCTATCGTTCTATTGTTCATTCTATCTAGCGTTCTATCTATCTGTCGTTCTATCCATCAATCCATCAATCATTCTATCTATCATTCTATCAAACTATCAATCAATCAATAGATCTATCTATCCATCTATCGTTCTATCATTCTATCTATCTATCGTTCTATCATTCTATCTATCGTTCTACCTATCTATCGTTCTATCATTCTATCTATCATTCTAGCTATCAATCAATCAATCGATAGATCTATCTATCTATCTATCTATCTTTCTGTCTATCTGTCTATCTGTTTATCTATCTATCTATCGTTCTATCTATCTATCATTCTATCTATCTGTCTATCTATCTATTGTTCTATCGTTCTATCTATCAAACTATCAATCAATCAATCAATAGATCGATAGATCTATCGTTCTATCTATCGTTCTATCTATATCTGTCTATCTATCTATCAATTGTTCTATCTATCGTTCTATCATCTATCTATCTGTCTATATCTATCTATCTTTCGTTCTATCTATCTATCGTTCTATCATTCTATCTATCGTTCTAGCAATCAATCAATCAATTAATCGATATATCTATCTATCTATCTATCTATCTATCTATCTGTTTATCTATCTATCGTTCTATCTATCTGTTTATCTATCTATCGTTCTATCTATTGTTCTATCATTCTATCTATCAAACTATCAATCAATCAATCAATCAATCGATAGATCTATCTATCTATCGTTCTATCTATCATTCTGTCTATCTCTATCTATCTATCTATCTATCTATTGTTCTATCTGTCGTTCTATCATCTATCTATCTGTCTATCGTTCTATCTATCATCTAAACGTAAACTAAATGATCGTTTGTCACATACTGAACAGGGTTGCTGCTCTCGTTCGCACCTGAGAGCCGTTAGGCAACACTTGTATGAGGAATGTAAATCAGGAACACACTCCCATATATCATTTCCAGCCAAAGTCCCATCCCTCCCTGCTTTTATGGATCAACATTTTTGTAGCATAGAATAAAAGGCTGCATATGAATTTACCAGCGCCTGCCGCATGCATGACTTACATCTGCAGCTGCATGCACTAACGTTTGCTAAACAACGATTAATCCGAATGCTTTGAGTAAATTAAACGCTACTGTCATTATACATTTTTTATTAGATATCTAAATATTTACTTAAGTCCTTAAAAGTTCCCAACTGTTTTGCTTTGATCTGCTCCATAATTTGCTTGGCGTATATTGATCTTTCTCCAGTAAAACACATGTGGGACTCAGAGGGCCCGAGGAACCAGCCAGGACTCGTCCGTCCTCCTCAGAGAGGCGTCACAGAGATTTGATCCCCTAGAGTTTTGGAAAAAAGTCAGACACTCTAGAATTCATAGGACGATTTGGGGTTCAGATCCTTGTTGAGGATTGCAAATTAGGGATGAGTATGAGCACCTATGCACTAGTGCAGGGGTTCCCAAACATTTTTGTCAGCCAAACCCCTTATGCCGGGTTCAAACTACATAATATTTTGATCTGTTATGATAGAATCAGAATTACTCATTCAAAATAAGTACCTACTCAAGAGAGTATGTGATTTCGGATGCAGCCTTTCTGTCGTGACATTGTGAAGCATCACATATGCGTGGTCAGAATTGCGAGATATAAACAATTACGAGATATAAAGTCAGAATTGCGAGATATAAAGTCAGAATTGTGAGATATAAAGTCAGAATTGCGAGATATAAACAATTGCGATATATAAAGTCAGAATTGCGAGATATAAAGTCAGAATTGTGAGATACAAATTCAGAATTGCGAGATACAAATTCAGAATTGCGAGATATAAAGTTAGAATTGCGAGATATAAAGTCAGAATTGTGAGTTATAAAGTCAGAATTGTGAGCTATAAAGTCAGAATTGTGAGTTATAAAGTCAGAATTGTGAGTTATAAAGTCAGAATTGTGAGATATAAAGTCAGAATTGTGAGATAAACAATTGTGAGATATAAAGTCAGAATTGCGAGATACGAATTCACAATTGCGAGATATAAAGTTAGAATTGTGAGTTATAAAGTCAGAATTGTGAGATATAAAGTCAGAATTGCGAGATATAAAGTCAGAATTGTGAGTTATAAAGTCAGAATTGTGAGATATAAAGTCAGAATTGCGAGATATAAAGTCAGAATTGTGAGTTATAAAGTCAGAATTGCGAGATATAAAGTCAGAATTGCGAGATATAAAGTCAGAATTGTGAGATAAACAATTGTGAGATATAAAGTCAGAATTGCGAGATACGAATTCACAATTGCGAGATATAAAGTTAGAATTGTGAGATATAAAGTCAGAATTGCGAGATATAAAGTCAGAATTGCGAGATATAAAGTCAGAATTGTGAGATAAACAATTGTGAGATATAAAGTCAGAATTGCGAGATACGAATTCACAATTGCGAGATATAAAGTCAGAATTGTGAGTTATAAAGTCAGAATTGTGAGATATAAAGTCAGAATTGCGAGATATAAAGTCAGAATTGCGAGATACGAATTCACAATTGCGAGATATAAAGTTAGAATTGTGAGTTATAAAGTCAGAATTGTGAGATATAAAGTCAGAATTGCGAGATATAAAGTCAGAATTGTGAGTTATAAAGTCAGAATTGTGAGATATAAAGTCAGAATTGCGAGATATAAAGTCAGAATTGTGAGTTATAAAGTCAGAATTGCGAGATATAAAGTCAGAATTGCGAGATATAAAGTCAGAATTGTGAGATAAACAATTGTGAGATATAAAGTCAGAATTGCGAGATACGAATTCACAATTGCGAGATATAAAGTTAGAATTGTGAGATATAAAGTCAGAATTGCGAGATATAAAGTCAGAATTGCGAGATATAAAGTCAGAATTGTGAGATAAACAATTGTGAGATATAAAGTCAGAATTGCGAGATACGAATTCACAATTGCGAGATATAAAGTCAGAATTGTGAGTTATAAAGTCAGAATTGTGAGATATAAAGTCAGAATTGCGAGATATAAAGTCAGAATTGCGAGATATAAAGTCAGAATTGTGAGATAAACAATTGTGAGATATAAAGTCAGAATTGCGAGATACAAATTCACAATTGCGAGATATAAAGTCAGAATTGTGAGATATAAAGTCAGAATTGTGAGCTATAAAGTCAGAATTGCGAGATATAAAGTCAGAATTGTGAGTTATAAAGTCAGAATTGTGAGATATAAAGTCAGAATTGCGAGATATAAAGTCAGAATTGCGAGATATAAAGTCAGAATTGCGAGAGATAAATTCAGAATTGCGAGATATAAGCAATTGCAAGATATAAAGTCAGAATTGCAAGTTATAAAGTGAGAATTGCGAGATATAAAGTCAGAATTGCAAGTTATAAAGTGAGAATTGCGAGATATAAAGTCAGAATTGCAAGTTATAAAGTGAGAATTGCGAGATATAAAGTCAGAATTGCAAGTTATAAAGTGAGAATTGCGAGATATAAAGTTGCAATTCTGATTCTCAGAATTGCAAGTTTATATCTTGCAATTTTACAAGCTTACATAAATTTATTGTTATTGGTGCATATCTGTTTTAAAAAAGTTATATTTTCCACTTAGTAGGTGGTATTAGCTAACTTCCGATATAAACTGATTTAAAAATAAACTGTTATCATTTTGGAATAGAAAGGTATATCCAAGGCTCAGGCAATGACAAAACACACCCTTCCTCTGTGACCCTCATCTTTCTGTGATTTTCTTTTCCCTTTTTTCCCCTTCTCTCCCGCTGTGTTGTTGGCTGACCTTGTCAGCTTTGATGAACTGCTGGCGATCGATACAGGGTTCGCCCGGAGCGCTTTGATTATGGTTTCATCCAGTTACAGTGCCCTCTCTTTGGAAGCCTCTTCCCTTTGAAGTTCAGCTGCCTGTTGTTATTTCAGAGGAGCATCTTTACTCAGACCCTCATAGTCCTGCAGCTGAGCATGAACATGTGGAGTAGGGATGGATTGTGGACTGTTTCTCATCATCTTTTTATACATCCATCCATCCATCCATCCAAAAATGGAGGGATGTGAATGTGAAATATTGTAAAATATGAAATCGTAGGTATATACATACATCCTTTGTGACCTTTCAGACTCATGTTTCCTATAGACTATATTTAAAAATAATCCAACTACTGTAGAAATCACACTTCTAGACAATACTTCATTATAATCAGTGCAGCTCCCTTGATTCTAATGAGAGCGCTCTGATTGGTCAGCGCACCGCTGACGTCAGGGATTCCGTCGCTTGCGGTGTAGGCAGCCTGGTTGGATGGCTTCATGGAAGCGCTGTAGTATGTTGCGTCGCGTAGATGGAGTGTTTGAACGCGCTCCGTTGTTCTCAGCAAATGCGTGATCTAACTCGCTCCTTTCGAAAGGATTACAGCGTTTTATTGTGATTGAGGAATATTATTCGGTCTCCGCTTATGAAACTGTACTTTTCGAGCAGAGTTTAAGTTTGTTTACGGAGTTTCGGACGCGTTTGTTTGGATGTTTGTGGCGCAAAAGTTTGTCGAGTCCAGAAGTAAATAACGCGGTTTAGAGACACTGTTGGCGCTTGAGCAGATGATATATTGAAACGATAATGCGCCTGATGAAGATATCTGCACATAATATATGATTACATCTTAGCCTGTCTCACTAAAAGGCTCTTTTAAATCAGTTTTGGGTTTATGTAATGAGTCTAAAAGGAATGGAAAGCTGGGATCTGTCCTAATCTCTGTAAGTGACCAGAAGTTTGTCTTTTTTGTTATCATGTAACCGTTATGTTTCACGTTGACACGATTCTTTCTATCTATCTATCATCTAGTATTTTTCCTTTTAGCTGTTCATGTTCTGTTGGGATGTCCCATGAATCACTGTCTTTTAGTTTAATTAAAGGAATGAATGTGTTTTTTCAGGTTACTGCTTGTCCTGCTCTTATCCTGTCAATTACGTTAAAAAGAAAATTAATTACAACTTGTGCGTGTTTGAGTATTCAGTATTACTTTCTTGTCCAAATTCAAAGTTAGTCGTCATGGTGCAGTTTTTGTTGCCAACCTGGTCCATTATTTTTAAGAATGACAGCACAAATACACTTTACGTATACGATTTGGATTGATAAATCAATACTTTAAGTCATCAAGAAAATTCTGTGTCACTTTGTGAAACGTTAGTACAACATATTTAATGTGATTCCTCTGCGGACACCTGTGTGAACTTGAGGAGAACTGACTTCATACATCCACTAAAGATAGTGAGACTTCAAACATGATGGAAACATGATGCAATGGCATTCACACATTCATAAGTGTGACTTAAAGGCACAATATGTAAGATTTTTGGATTAAAATATCCAAAAACCACTAGCACAGCTTGTGTTGACTTGTGTACTTGCATTATCCCAAATGTTTTCAACACTGTTTAAATCCAGATAAATCAGCTATTTTAACCAGTGTGACGTCCCGTGTCATTGCATCTCTTGTCAATGACGTCATGCCATCGATTTCCAGTTTAACTTTAACCATGGAAACACTGAAGATGGTTTAATATGTTATGTATTTTATTAGACACATGAGCAACTCTTTGGATACATTCATCGACAGAAAACTAATCTTTGTTATATAGCTCAACACGGTTAGTCTTATTAGCTGTGTTTCCATCCAAAGTTGCGAATTTAACTTATGCGCAAAATTGCAATATCGCAAAAAACGTTTGCGAATAAAGCACCGTTTCCATCCAGCGAGTCAAAGAGAACAAATTCGATAAACTGGTGCTAAATATCGCGTAGGAGAAGCCACCGTATATAATAATTTTCGTATATAATAAATTATTTGCATCTCAGAGCGCGCAGATGAAACTCAATAAACGCGTTATCTTGCTTTCAGAGGCGGATGCTGCTGTTTGGGAACGCAGTCATGTGAGAGTTCTGGGAAGAATTATACCGAACCACACTGACGACAGACTTCTGAATGACTAAAACAGCATTTCAGTTGCTTTGCAACAAGATGTTTCCGCTGGTTAGTACGGTTATGCCGTCCTATCGTGCAAAGTCACATGATTTTTTTTTTTGATGCGCATCGAGGAATTTATTCGGTAAATGTGTTTCCATCATAGTTTATCCACATGTTTTCTTATCGCGTAGAAAATTTATCAGACTCAAACGAGCGCATACGTTTTTTTATGCGCGTTTTTAGAATTTATGCGTCTTGGTGTTTCCATCCAGCGTTTTTTGATGCGATATACCAAAATGTGCATAAAAATTGGTGGATGGAAACATAGCTATTGTTTGAATCTCTTGTTTTCTTGATTTACCGCGAGTAACATGTTTGTACCATGACAAAACACTATTCTGTCAGATATGCTAACATGGCTAACATAGCTTTATTTGTAGTAACACTAATATAGCATTTTCTCCATCATACAATGTTTTAAAATGAATTGCATGCCATTTAGCGACACAAGCCATTCATTGTTTATTAATATGATATTCTAATATCGATCTAGCTTACTGCAATGTGCAACAAGTATCTCATAGCAGCCACAGAGCAAACGCACGAAGTAATGTTATAATATAACTTTCAACACACTTGTTTTGACCAAGTAAAACAGCGCTGCGTTACCCCACCATTTTAATTAGTCAGATAAACTGACCTGAATGTGTAGTAATTCACCACTCGCGGCTGTTTTATTAGAATGAAATAAAATAATGTGAATTTAAGTGATCAAATGAAACTGTAACAAAGTTCAGGGAAGACGGAGGCTGACATTAAACGTTACTTTAATCGTTAAGTAAACATAAACAACAAAACGAAAGGAGCGGCCAACTGCGGCATATAAGCATAATAAAAAAAGCAATGTAAAATGTCCCACGGCTCTCGGCTTCGCCTTGCTTCATACCACAATAACGTTAATAAACTTTAACACATTAGCTCATCCATGAAACCTATTCCCGATGAATTGCTGTGAAGTCGACCGCTCCCATGATTCCACGGTCATTCATGGCGCCTTTATTGTTTTGAATAAGCGACCTCTAGTGGCGAAAATTTACATATTGTGCCTTTAAGTGTCCAAATACATTTCGAGGACACTCTATATTATATAGTTAGAAAAATTTACATTTGTCTCGACACATTTTGAGAGATAATCATTGCTTTAATGTGTCCATCTCCCTTTTGTGCCTAGGCCAGCAGAATATATATTTATTCCTTGAGGGCAGATAATTGTTTAAACATTTTGTTTGTTATCTCCCTCTTGTGCGTCATCCTTGTGGGCCTCGTGAGGCATCCAGTATTACACTGAGCATTCATAGTGCTCCATGTGTTTTCCCTCCCTTGGGTTTCCCTTTTCAGAAAGCGCTCTCTATCTGCCTGCTTTTTAAATGGATGCGGTTCAACTGCAAACACAACCGGATTTGTTGGTGTGAGAGGGTATTTTGGACACTGTGTTTACAGCACACACACAGGACAGTCAGAGGGGAAACCTGCTCACCACTATATCAAATGAGATCTTTCATGATCCTGGCCACTTATTTTGGATGCTCTGTGAGGTGTTTTTTAAGCAAAGTTTTGGCCTGTGGTTTGAGACGATCTTCGTTTTCCAGTGGAGTCTTGCAGGTCTCCACCTGTCACGTAAGAACGTGGGTGATTTACTTCACAGAAAGCGCTGACCATGGCGTCGGTGTGTGTGTGTCTGGGCAAAGTTCCAGTATCACAACTGTGCGTTTACCTGAGTTAATACGGTTGGGTCTTATTTTACTGTGATATGCATGGCTTGCACTTTAAAACATCCAATGTAACATTTAATATCGGCCCATGTCATTCCTCTGCAACAATTTCCTGGCCATGGGGGCTGAAATTCAAGCATACCATGAAACATAGACTCCTCTGCTGTCTGTCCAATGTGTTTGAACCTGTTCTTTTCAATCAGACAGCGCCTTTGAAATTCGCTTTGTTCACAAAGCCATTCTTCCCGATATTTCCCTAGTGTTAGTAATCAAAAACCGGTTTGCAGTCAAAGTGGTTCTTTTTTTTTAAAACGCTGCAACCAAATGATTTTTCCTGAGATTGTTACGATGACGGTTCTTGAACCACAGTGTTCTGGAACTAGAATCCCATTTAGTTTCTTTATAGAGAAAATTATTTTTTAGCAATAACATTATAGATATACAAATTCTTCTGTAGAAGCTCCATTTATATATTCATTTATTTTCCATTTTTAGAAAAATGGTGTAAAGCATATTAACAGAAGAATTATTTAATAATATATATATATATATATATATATATGATCAGTTTATTTTTTGCTTTAAATCAGAGTTTGTAAAGTTGTGGAGTTTGTTGGTTTGGTTAACTTTTTAATGAAGATTTATTTTTTAAATCTCTATGGAGAAAATAAACGAGCAAAATACTTTAAGAATCAAGGCTGTCAAAACAAACTTTTGTGAACAAACGACTCTTATGAGTGATTCGGTCTCAAACTCATTTTGCTTTGAATCAATCAAATGATGTGAATTATTAGGGACTGAAATTATGATGATAACAACAAAATCTTCTTTTAAGTGGAAACAGAATTTTATATTTCCTACATTTCCACCAGGGTTATTATAGTTAAATACAAACTAAAACCATAAATTATTTTCATTAATTCAAATAAAATAAATTTGATTTAAAATGAAGTAAATTGCAAACAAACAAACAAACTTTAACTTATTTTATTTCAAGGCAACATGTCTCATTTTCATTTAGTTTAATTTGATGTGCTAAAATATGAAATAAATAAAATAAAAATGAGTAACTATATAGACAAAAAACTAACACAACAAAATTTCTAAATTCAAATGATTTAACATAAACAATGCATTTTCCAATTTATTTGCTTTAAAGTTGTGATTCATCTTGGAGTATGTTGGTTTAGTTAACTTTTTAATTAAGAATTTTTAATCTGTAATGTAGAAAATAAATAAGCAAAATACTTTCAGAATCAAGGCTGTCAAATAGATTAGTGAACAAACGACTCTTACGAGTCAGTTATTTTTAACGATTCAGTCTCGAACTCATGAGTTATTGGTTTGATTCAGTCACTAAAAAACTAAAATCATAAAAAAATCATTTTTGTTAGTTGAAATAAGAATAAATTTTAACTTAAATTAAATAAAAAAAAACCTTATTTTATTTCAACTGGTTTCCAAGGAAAAATTTCTCATTTTCATTGAGTTTAATTTGATGTACTAAAATATGAAATAAATAATAAAAAAACAAATGAATAAAAACTATATAGACATATTTAAGAAAAAAAAAAACTAATAAAAATGACAAACGCAACAAAATTTCTAAAATTAAAAATAAAAGCCACAATAGTAACTCAGTAATGCTAAAATATAACACTAGTTTCCACACACATTCAATCCCTTCAGCCTCATCTAAAGGTGTAGTTAGTTAGTTATCGATGCGTGTAGCTGTTATCAGAAACCGTTTGTGTACATGAGTGACCGTGATTGTGTGTTTATTTTCAGATTAAGTCCTGATCAGCGTGTGGTCCGTGGGCAGGAAGGATCATGGCCCTGAGCGAGGGCTTCACCGACCTCCGGCCCCTCAGCAACGGTGGATCCTCGACAGCTTACCCTGCCACAAATGCCAACGAAAACCCAGACGAGGACCAGGGAGTATCGGCGTCCACACAGCCTGATGAGCAGACCCAGCTGACGCACTCGGGGCAGAACGGCGGGCTGAAAGCGAACGGAAGCGCGTGTCCATCTTCGCCGAGCTCCTCTTCCACAGATTCTCAGAGGTTGGCCGTTCTGTTGCCCAACGCCCTGCCGCCAGCCTGTTGTGTTTACTGCTCGCCGCGGCAGCCCGTCTGCTGTAATGGGAACCAGCAGGATTGCGCTCTCTTCCAGAGCGCCGTGTCTCCCGCTGCGCTTCACATGGGCTCCTGCTGCGTGCAGGGCGTGCGCTGTTTCTGCATGCAGCATCACTGGCAAGAGCATCTCCAGAACCAACCCAACATGGCCACGCTGAGGTGAGCATCTGTTCTGCACCGCAAACAACTTGTTACATAAAAACTGGATCATTCTGTGGGTGTTTACTGGTGTTCATGTTCTCAGACAATTATATGTTTGTATGGCAACGCTCATAATGTCAATGTGTGCAACTTTATTAATCACACGTCATTGCTACATTAAAGGATTAGTTCACTTCAGAATTTAAATTTTCTGATAATTTACTCACCCTCATGTCATTCAAGATGTTTATGTCTTTCTTCAGTTGAAAAGAAATTAAGGATTTTGAGGAAAACATTCCAGGATTTTTCTCCATATAGTGGACTTCACTGGGGTTCAACGGGTTGAAGGTCTAAATGTCAGTTTCAGTGCAGCTTCAAAGAGCTCTACATGATCCCAGATGAGGAATAAGAGTCTTATCTAGAGAAACCATCGCTCATTTTCTAAAAAAAAAAGAAAAATTATATACTTTTTAACCATAAATGCTCATCTTGCTCTGCTCTGCGATGTGCCACGCATTACATAATCACGTTGGAAAGGTCACGCGTGACGTAGGCAGAAGTACCGATCCAGTGTCTACAAAGAGAAGGTGCAAAGACTAAGTCAAACAGCCTTTACAAAAAAAGGTAAAACAACGATGTCGGATGATTTTAAAGTTGGAGGAGAAAATGAGATGGAGTTTTTCGCCCTACCGCGGTACTTCCGCCTTTACTTTTTTTTTTTTCGCGGTACTTGTGACCTTTCCAATGTGATTACGTAATGCGTGGCGCATCAGCAAGACGAGCATTTGTGGTTAAAAAGTATATAATTTTTAATTTTTTTTTAGAAAATGACCAATGGTTTCTTTAGATAAGACCCTTATTCCTCATCTGGGATCATGTAGAGCTCTTTGAAGCTGCACTGAAACTGACATTTGGACCTTGAACCCGTTGAACCCCAGTGAAGTCCACTATATGGAGAAAAATCCTGGAATGTTTTCCTCAAAAACCTTCATTTCTTTTCAACTGAAGAAAGAAAGACATGAACATCTTGGATGACATGGAGGTGAGTAAATTATCAGGAAAATTGAATTCTGAAGTGAACTAATCCTTTAATTTGTCTCTATATTCAATATTTGCAAAATATTGAAGATCTAAGAAAGCACTTCAGGCAACATACAAACATGTTTTACTAATTGTAAACTTGCGATTTTTACTGTTTTAAACTCATCAAGATTACATTATGGAAACTTGTTTCCGCCACAGAATAAAACAATTTAAAAGATGATTGCAGCTTTTTATCTCACAATTCTGACTTTTTTCTCAGAACTGTGTGTTATAAAGTCAGAATTGTGAGAGATAAACTAGCAATTGTGAGAAAAATGTCAATTGTGAGACATAAATTTGCAGTTGAGAGTAATAAAGTCCAGTCCTGAGGGGAAAAAAGACTTTTTTTGTGAATGTGAATTGTTTACTATGTGAATATATAGTAAAATGTCATTTATTCCTGTGATCAAAGGTGAATTTTCAGCATCATTACTCCAGTCTTCAGTGTCACATGATCCTTCAGAAATCATTCTAATATGATGATTTGCTGCTCAAGAAACATTTCTGATTATTATCAGTGTTGAAAACAGTCATATTTTTGTGGAAACCGTGATACATTTCATTTATCATGATTCTTCGATGAATAGAAAGTTCAAAAGTACAGCATTTATTTGACATATAAATCTTTTGAAACATTATAAATGTCTTTAGTGTCACTTTTAGTCAATTTAATGCATCCTTGCTGAATAAAAGTATTAATTTCTTAAAAAAAAAAAAAATAGATTAAGGTCCAATTCTCACTATTAACTAACTATTAACTACGACTTTTGTTCAATAAACTCCCAATTACTGCTTATTAATAGTTAGTAAGGTAGTTGTAAAGTTTAGGTATTGGGTAGGATTGTGGGATGTAGAATATGCGCATGCATAATAAGACATTTAATATCTGCATTAATATCTGCTAATATGCATGCTAATAAACAAGTTAATAGTGAGAACTGGACTTATCTTACTGACCCCAAACTTTTGTACTGCAGTGTAAAGGCATGTGGAAGTAGGATTTTAAACAAACATTGTGCTTCTTTATAGCTGTATTGGTCTGGACTTTATTGATGAGGCAGGTTGCTTTAGATGGTCAGAGATGAAGAGGAACCACATGGGTCACTGTAAATCAACATCTTTTACGCAGACAGGAGCATGTCAAGTATCTGTTTGATCTGTTTCTGCTGGATTAAGTTGAGGATAATTGGCAATGACGCAGACGATCACCTCCATGATTCTCCATCAGCCTTTTGATCTCACCTGATTTGAAATCACGCATGCACGTCGTGTCTGTGTGTGATTCATCTGATGTTTCTTGAATCTGGGCAGCCTTTCTGCTTTCTTTTTTGAGCAGCGGGTGGTTGAGAAGCTCATTGTGCTGTCATGATGTTGGACTTTTCTTCACTGTTATCTGGAAGCACATGAGAAAGATCTGTGGAGGTTGGCAGCGTTCTGAACTTCATTTATCCTCACGTGCCACTCAGGATGGAAACACTTTAGATTAATATTTATTTTTTTTGTTTTGTTTATATTTGTTTGTTTAAATGAATAATTATTAATTTAGCTAAATATTATTATATATAGATAGTTAGTTAGCTATTTAGCTACATAAATAACCAAATAAATAGATAAAAGTAGCGAAATAATACATACAGTATCTCACAGAAGTGAGTACACCCCTCACATTTTTGTAAATATTTTATTATATCTTTTCATGTGACAACACTGAAGAAATGACACTTTGCTACAATGTATAGTAGTGAGTGTACAGCTTGTATAACGGTGTAAATTTGCTGTCCCCTCAAAATAACTCAACACACAGCCATTAATGTCTAAACCGCTAGCCACAAAAGTGAGTACACCCCTAAGTGAAAATGTCCAAATTGGGCCCAAAGTGTCAATATTTTGTGTGGTCACCATTATTTTCCAGCACTGCCTTAACCCTCTTGGGCATAGAGTTCACCAGAGCTTCACAGGTTGCCACTGGAGTCCTCTTCCACTCCTCCATGACGACATCACGGAGCTGGTGGATGTTAGAGACCTTGCGCTCCTCCACCTTCCGTTTGAGGATGCCCCACAGATGCTCAATAGGGTTTAGGTACCTTCAGCTTCTTTAGCAAGGCAGTGGTCGTCTTGGAGGTGTGTTTGGGGTCGTTATCATGTTGGAATACTGCCCTGCGGCCCAGTCTCCGAAGGGAGGGGATCATGCTCTGCTTCAGTATGTCACAGTACATACTGGCATGTACAGTACAGTGCCGGCAGCACTCATGCAGCCCCAGACCATGACACTCCCACCACCATGCTTGACTGTAGGCAAGACACATTTGTCTTTGTACTCCTCACCTGGTTGCCGCCACACACGCTTGACACCATCTGAACCAATTAAGTTTATCTTGGTCTCATCAGACCACAGGACATGGTTCCTTAGTCTGCTTGTCTTCAGCAAACTGTTTGCGGGCTTTCTTGTGCATCATCTTTAGAAGAGGCTTCCTTCTGGGACGACAGCCATGCAGACCAATTTGATGCAGTGTGCGCCGTTTGGTCTGAGCACTGACAAACACAACCTCTGGATATGACGCTGAGCACGTGCACTCAACTTCTTTGGTCGACCATGGCGAGGCCTGTTCTGAGTGGAACCTGTCCTGTTAAACCGCTGTATGGTCTTGGCCACCGTGCTGCAGCTCAGTTTCAGGTTCTTGGCAATCTTCTTATAGCCTACGCCATCTTTATGTGGAGCAACAATTCTTTTTTTCACATCCTCAGAGAGTTCTTTGCCATGAGGTGCCATGTTGAACTTCCAGTGACCAGTATGAGAGAGTGAGAGCGATAACACCAAATTTAACACACCTGCTCCCCATTCACACCTGAGACCTTGTAACACTAATGAGTCACATGACACCGGGGAGAGAAAATGGCTAATTGGGCACACATTGACACATTGGCTAATTGGACATTTTTACTTAGGGGTGTACTCACTTCTGTGAGATACTGTAGCTAAATAAAGATTTATTTACTTACTATTTATATAGATTTTTATGGTAGTTTTTTTTTGTTTGTTTGTTTTTAGCATCTAAATAAATAGCTAACTACAATATATATATATATATATATATATATATATATATATATATATATATATATATATATATATATATAGTAGTTAGCTGTTTATTTAGATTATAAACTGTAGATAAAAATGGCTTATGGACATTGAATCGTGTGTGTGTGTATGTATATGTGTGTGTGTGTATATATATATATATATATATAAATATAAAACACTACTGAAACAGGAAAAAAAATGGCTAAATAAACATAAAAGAGGCATTATTATGCATTATTTATTTACTTTTTACTTTTTATATTGCTATTTTAAGAATTTTAGTATTATGTATATTATATATATATATATATATATATATATATATATATATATATATATATATATATATATATATATATATATATGATATACCTAAAATAAGCTATAATTTTTAGCATATATAAAGCTATATATATATTAGCATATTGCAAGTTTTAGTAATAGACACATGTATATCACACAAACTGGTTAATAATCATTATTTGAGCATGTTGAGACTGTGATATTAACATCTCTAGCTGATAAATTTGCAAAAATTGGCCGTAACCAATATGGTTTGGTGATATATTGTGCCTCTCTAATTGTCATAGTAGCTGCAGGATGTCCAGGAATGATGCAGCAGAGACTGACGGCAGCTGATCTTCCACCTGAGGAATGATTGATTGTTTTTGTTGACTGAAAAAAAGGGAGCTGACATGTAGCCATCTGGGTTCATGTCACATGTTTAACCTTTTCTGACACGCTTCATTTACCTGACCAGAACTTTTCTTCTGCATTTCCCACCCTGCCCTAACCAGGTGCAACACGATGAAGCGAGTGTGAGATTTGGATGTGCGAATGACATTTTGTTGGTCAGTTAGTTTCTGCTCCCCTCAGCTGCTAATTAAACATCAGATATGTTCTGATTGGCTGATTTTTTTCAGCATTACCACTTTCACTTAGGACAGAAACAATGCTTAAGAGAGGAAACTTGTCTTGTCGTGCCTGGTTAAGACTGCGTAAGTCAACAGATGCTTCAGTCAGCTTTTCCAGTTCCTTTTCAGGAAGATGTTTAATCAATGTCAAACAGAAACTTTGATAAATTTCTCCCAGTGTTTAAAGAATCACATGAAGCTTCCAGTTCTTTGTTGCAGGACAGCCAGACTTGGAAGATATTCATGAAACATGCAGAGCTTTGTTTGTGTGTGTGTGTGTGTGTATGTGTGTGTGTGACAGCTGCAAGCCCCAACCAGCCAACTAGCCTGAAAATGATCTTTGTGTTCTCAATTTCAGGGTGTCATTTTGAGAAGCCTTTACATGTTATCAGGAACAACAACTGTTTAGCTCATGTCTCTCAATCTCCTTAACTTGAATTCTGATTTTGACACCTGCGATTTATCTAATCATTGAATGCAAGCGAATTCTCAACCGACCGTCTTGATCACGTGATCTTGATCAAGAGATCCAGTAACAAGCGGTCGAGTTTGCTGCAGAGTTCTTCCGTACAAACCCGAAAATTATACTAGTTTATAGCCAGATGAAACATACTGACATTCTCAACAACAGGAGAAACATTGAGCCACAACGATACAGCTAGAAGGCTTTTCAATCCACAAATCACCAACATTTACCATGGGTTTACTGTTGGAAAACTAACTGAAACCATGGTATGTGGAATATTCATATTGAATTTTATTGTATGTGGGATATTCATATTGAATTTGATTATATTATTCATATAGATATTAAATGTATTAAATTGGACCTATAATGGCCCTTTCTCAACATGTAATTTAAGTCTCTGGTGTCTCCAGAATGTGTCTGTGAAGTTTCAGCTCAAAATACCCCACAGATCATTTATTATAGCTTGTCAAATTTGCCCCTATTTGGGTGTGAGCAAAAACACGCCGTTTTTGTGTGTGTCCCTTTAAATGCAAATGAGCTGCTGCTCCCGGCCCCCTTTCCAGAAGAGGGCAGAGCTTTAACAGCTCACGCTTCGGTTGCTCAACAACAACAACAAAGCTGGAGAATCTCACGCAGACAAAATGACGAAAGTGTTCATCCTTACATTGTTCAGACTGGAGTCGGACACTGATGGAGAGACTCAGGAAGAAGTTACAACATTTAGAATGAAACTGGACGTTTCTGAATGGTTAGTGGATAAATTTATGTAGTTGCTGTGGAGTTGATTCAACTCATCGACTAGCATGTGCCGTCATGTTAATCTTTTGTGCAAATCCAGCGTTGAATTGACCGTCGTTTGTGAAGCAGTCCGGAGTAAAATGACGGCATGGTAACAACACTCTACTACAACAACTCTTCCTCTTCTCTAAAGCAGCATAACATGGCCTCGCCCCCTTTGTTGCGTGTTTTCGGGGGCGGGGTTTATGTAAATTTTGGGGTTTGTGTTGTCACTAATCTTGAAAGTTTGTTGTAGTCCTTAAACAGAATTCTTTAAAAGAAAATATCTCCCTTTGCGTTGAACTTTGAGAGTCATAACTTTGCAGATGTTGTTTATACTCAAACAGCAACATTACACACTAACTAAAGTTTAAAAAAAAAATGTTCCTGTTTTTGTTAATGAGCATAAATTTACATCTGCATCTCAACTCAAGCTACTGCTACTGTCAAATATGCATTTCTAAGAGACAAAACATATGTAATATTAGGCCTAATTTGTGAAATTTTTACCTTTTTAGCAAGTCTTTGTCATATTCTGATGATAAAACCACAATTAACTGGTTTCCACAACTTGTTGGGAAAAAAAGGTGTCCAGCCTTAAGCTACACTTTTTCTCTTGGTGTTTTGGATGTTGAGTTTTGCTTAAAAGCTTTATTAATGCTGTCATTTGTTTTCTGAATGTGTCACAGCCCTGGAAAGATTGATACACAAACACTACAAGCGTTTAATCCCTGACCGGTCTCGCTTTAGCTCCAAAGTTTGCTCTGCACTCCAAACAGGAACACATGCAGCCGAGCGGAACCAGGGTTTCCAAACCCCCTCGGTGCTCCTGATCTACCATACCGCCACTCCACTTACTTCAACATTACTTTTGGCAGCTCAATTGCATTTTAGCACCGGCCAAAGGATGTTTTTTTAGCTAAATGGTGCCATAAGCAGTTTTATTCCATTATTCATTGCATGCATAAATGTCAAAGTTTTGGGTCCGCTTTGAAAACTACTTTTAAGAGGTCTTGTCAGGTTCTGCTCAGGTTTTTAGCTTTTGAATGTTGTTTTGCATGCAATGCAAGGTCAAGAGGTGCATGTGTGTCTGAGCTGCACGCTAGCATGAATGAAACAATTACAGTTGATGCATCTTGAGTCTGTTCGTGTATAGGGTGCGTGAGGAACCCTTAGAGCTGGTGAAGATGCCCAGTGAAGATCAAAGCCCACCTGATCCCATAAACCATGATCAAAGACACCGAGCAAGCAGGACCCAGTCATAACCTCAAATTAGGCCGATGTCTAGCTTGCTTATTCTCGTTTACTAAACAGATTGAAGCCTGTAGAAGGGTGAGGGAACAGCTGGAATGTATTAAGTCGATCTGGGAGCGTCTTGTATTTGATGCTAACGCTACAGGTGCAGTTATTATTATCCTGATCAAAGAGAAGATCCTTGCAGCAATTGCACTAGAACGTTTTTAGTCCACTTCTAATAAATCGTGGCTTTATTAAAAAATGTTTCATCAGGAACCGTCACAGCATGTACAGTTAGCCCAGGGTTTTCATCCTGGTGTCTAATAGTTGAGTGCACAGGTATGCAACTTTTACAGAATCTTTAGTATTAAGAGAAAACAATATTGTTAGAATCACTTGAAGAACATTTTTTTTCCAGCTGATGAATGATTAAAAACAATGACAGCCAATCAGAATCCACCAGACTTTAAAGAGCTTGAGATTTTAAGCAGCAGATGGAAAAACTGCAGAGTAAATAATAAAGAGAATGATATCATCCGCTGGTGTGGACGCTATTATAGTTATCGTTATACTTATTGTTCTTGGTGTGAACAGTCCTTAAAGCTTCTTGTTTTAAAGCAGTACATCATGTCACACATGGTTAGGACATGGTTGCAATTGCAAAATTGCAATACTAATATTTAAGTTAGTATTAATTTTCAAACATTAAGCTTTTATTTTGATAGAAAACGGCAGGGAGCTTCTCCTTTGTTGATTAAACGCTTCTCATTACAAATTTGGGAAGATGATCATGTTGCATTTTCAAGTGCATGTTTATAAGTGTCCCAAAATCAGAGCAGGTTTGTCTGGAGTGACATTTATTGTGAATCGAGACGCTGAACACACCAGATCATGAGCTGCTTGCGTGTAAAAGAACACAGTGCCGTGCTTCACTCTGACACACGCAGCGCATATATTTAATCAAACTGCAGCCTTTGCTATTATTTAAAGGGGACCCATAATACAAGATGTAATATAAGTCTCTGGTGTCTCCAGAATGTGTCTTTGAAGTTTCAGCTCAAAATACCCCACAGATCATTTATTATAGCTTGTCAAATTTGCCCCTATTCGGGTGTGAGCAAAAACACACCGTTTTTGTGTGTGTCCCTTTAAATGCAAATGAGCTGCTGCTCCCGGCCCCCTTTCCAGAAGAGGGCGGAGCTTTAACAGCTCACGCTTTGTTTGCTCAACAACAACAAAGCTGGAGAATCTCACGTAGCCAAAATGAGGATTGTCAGTAACGGTGTTCAGCCTTACATTGTTCAAACCGGAGTCGACACTGATGGAGAGACTCAGGAAGAAGTTACAACTTTTAGAATGAAACTGGACGTTTCTGAATGGTTAGTGGATAAATTTATGTAGTTGCTGTGGAGTTGATTCAACTCATCGACTAACACATGTTAATCTTTTGTGCAAATCCAGCGTTGAATTGACCCTCGTTTGTGAAGCAGTCCGGCGTAAAATGACGGCATGTCAGCAACACTCTACTACAACAACTCTTCCTCTTCTCTAAAGCAGCCCAACATGGCCTCACAGCCTTTGTCGCGTGTTCTCGGGGGCGGGGTTTATGTAAATTTTAGGGTTTGTGATGTCACTAACCCGGGAAGAAGCTCGTTGTAGTCCTTAAAAAGCGATTTCTGTGAAAGAAAATATCTCCCTTTGTATTAAACTTTGAGCGTTGTAACTTTGCAGATGTTGTTTATGCTCAAACAGCAACATTACACACTAACTAAAGTTAAAAAAAGTGAAATCAAAATCAAGGACCTGTTTAATTGCACTGAACCATATCAAGATTTCTGCTTCATTTCGATTAAATGTGCAGCCCCTAAGATCCAGTAAGGAATTTTCCATAGAAGTCCCGTCTATCTGTCTTGGCATCTCTCAAAGTCTCGCTCTCTTACCTGTCTCTGCAAATTTCCTGCCTTCACCTTTCATTTCCTCTCGTCCTGGTTGTGTTTTCCTCTCTCATTCACACTCAAAACCTTCTTTCTACCTTGAATCCCACACCCTCCTCTAAGACTCATGAGAAAAACACCAGTACTGTCTGGCTTTGCGTCTGGGGTCGTGAACTTGTTGCTGAGAAGATCCTGTGGCCTACAAAGAACCTGAATTTAGTGAGAGAATCAAGCTCAACCTTTGAATTCTCAATCAAGCTTTTTGCCTGTCTGATGTTTGCTGAAGCTGCATCATGATATTGTACGCAAACAAAGAACTCTGCCTGCGGTGTGCCGCTTGCTAAATGAGTTTGGCCCATGTCTAGACATGCTTGATATCAAAGCAGAGTCTATGTTGCTATTCACGCACTCTAAGAGTTGAATGAAATGATTCTCAAAGGGCACCTATTATGCTCTTTTTCAGTCTTGATGTTTTTGGGCTCTACTAGAACAGGTTTTCATGTTCATTATTTTCCTCATATTCTCCATTGTTGCAGCTCCTCTCTTCCCAGTCTATCAGTATCGCTCTGTTTAGTTCCTGTCTCTGAAGCCCCGCCTTCTGAAAAGCACAATGTGTTCTGATTGGTCGGCTGGACCAGTGTGTTGTGATTGGACAAGCGCTTTGAGCATGTTTGGGAAATGTCACGCCCCTTACTATAATTGCCAGTTTCAACACACTACTAACTAACTCAACCAGGCCCCGCCCCTTTATTCTGCGTATGAATTATTTAAATGAGGAATATTTGTTCCCGGAAGAATAACTCCCGCTGGAGTTCCATTTCTTTTTAAATAGTGGAACAGAATAGTGTAATTCGATTCCAAAAGGCAATTCTTTTTAACACATTCAAAACATACAGCGACTAGTATAGTCCAAACAACTCTTGAATAAAGAGTCTTATGAGTCATTTCTTTTTAGTGAATCAAACACTTCATGTGTTTAGTCTTATAAGAGTTTAATCAGTCCCTTGAAAGGTACTCAGATGAGTTTTATAAAAATTGAATGAATGGCAGATTGTTTTTGAATACGTAAACGCTAGAAAAAAGTGCAACACTTAGTCTACAAACATGAACTGAACTTTATTTCTTTAAAACAATTGTGTTTCACTTCAAGGATGACATTTTAACTTTTTGAGTTGAGTTGGTTGATCATCAATATTTGGTTTGTTGAATACATAAACCCATATTTTTATTGCATTTATTTAATACATAAAACTATATATTTTTTTTTTCATGCATGTATTATTTTACATTAGTTTATGCATTTGGCAGACACCTTTATCCAAAATGACTTGCATTGCATTCAAGGTATACATTTTATTTATTGGTTCATGGATTCACTGGGAAATGAACCCTTGATCTTGGCAATTTTTCAACTATTTCTTCATCAAAAGCACTAAAGAATCATTGTAGTAATCAAAAAGTGGATCAGGATTGATAAATCCCTTATGATTCATAGATTTATATTCATAATTGAAATGAATGTACAAGAACTACTGGTCTGTGGCGATGAAAATCATTCGTTTCATTATGTTTCTAACATGATGGTTGGAGGTTTCTTCAAATATGAGTGATGGTAATAGTTGTTTTTGCCTTAACTAAATCACACTATGCAACAGAGCTGAACATTTACATTAACAGACATTTATTAGAGGTGCTAGTTAACCAAAGCTAAATAATCTTTAAAGGGGTGGTTGATTATGATTTCACTTTTTTAACATCATTACTAACAATCGTTGTTTTGGCTGCGTGAGATTCTCCAGCTTTGTTGTTGTTGAGCAATCGAAGCGTGAGCTGTTAAAGCTCCGCCCTCTTCTGGAAAGGGGGCCGGGAGCAGCAGCTCATTTGCATTTAAAGGGACACACACAAAAACGGCGTGTTTTTGCTCACATCCAAATAGGGGCAAATTTGACAAGCTATAATAAATGATCTGTGGGGTATTTTGAGCTGAAACTTCACAGACACATTCTGGAGACACCAGAGACTTATATTACATCTTGTGAAAGGGGCATTATAGGTACCCTTTAATTCACAAAATATCTTTTACACTTGAGTTTAGTACTTTATTTGGGCATTTATGCCACAGCAAATTTTGATGCATTTTGCCCAATTTATGTTAAATTTAAGTGCCAAGAAATGTGTTAATCACCCCTGATTTCTCACAGGAATCGCAATTCATCATATTATTCAAAGCGTCATTTGTTCTGCATTTCGTAGTTTGGCACTTAAGCTGTCGAATACTTGCAGTAGGAGGCCAGTAGATAATGAAGATGTTTCTTGGACAGCTTGTAACTGTTTGCCACAGTGTTGAAATCCAGCCTCCCTGCCTGGAGTCCATATATCCACATATGTCAAAGCAAAGAATGTGGAGATATCAGGCGTTGACCTCTAGACCTCGCAGCGCTCGTGGATTGAGCCTTCTCCATTTCTGCACATGTGTGCATGTCATTCACATGTGTGCGTTTGGGTTTGTTCTCAGCTGTTGCTATTATAGTTACAGTAAAGCCAAATAAAAGCTGTAAACATTTTAAATTTCAGCCTGAAGATAATTCTGATTTGCAGTGTTTTGCTCACCAAGGCTGCATTTATATATTTTAATCTATTTTAAGAATTTTCAGCATCATTACTCCAGTCTTCAGTGTCACATGATCCTTCAGAAATCATTTTAATATGCTGATTTGCTGCTCATTATTATCAGTGTTGAAAACAGTTTTGCTGCTTCATATTTTTGTGGAAAGCATGATGCATTTCTTTCAGGATTCTTTGATGAACAAAGTTCAAAAGAACAGCATTTTTTAAAAAATGGATGTTTTGTAACATTTGTCTGTAAGAGCCATAATTTGAATAATTAAAATTTAACACTAAAAGCATAAATGCTTGAGTAGATGATATTTACATTTTTTTCGGTTTATTTAAGTACATTCGTTGAGTACCCCCTTTTTTACTGTTTTTCTATTGGACTGCATTTAGGCGTCTTTAGGAATTGACATTTCCTTTACGAAATGAAAGAAAGATGGAAAAACACAGTTATTAACTGGACTTTACTTTTGTTTCCCTTTCAGTAAACAATTTAAAAACCTGAATGAAGACCTGAGTCAAAAACATTGTTACTACACTGTCGCTTTTGATCAATTTAAATCATCCTCGCTGAATAAGTGTTAATATCTTAAAAAAAAATAAATAAATAAATAAATCTTACTGACCCAAAACTTTTTGAATAGATGGCTTACATAATCATATCTTGATAGTTTTCAATATTTGGCGATATTCAGTACAGATCTAAATATGTCAGTGTTATGCAGCACTTTTTCTTGGATTTCTCTTAACCCTTTGGTGTTGCTCACGTGGCTGTCAAAAATGACCTTTCTAAATGAAATGAATGTACTATTTTAGTTAGATAATGCTTTTTTATTGAATGTTTTTTATTTTTATGGGATTTTATGGTACTAAATCATATTTATGCAGTAGTTATAATCCATTTTTTCACTTTTTGAGCATAAACTAAACTTAAACTGTCATAAATCTTAAAAATTTGGTCTCTTTTTAAAGACAACACTTGGCAGATTATTGCTGACTTGAAAAACGTTTTAGAAAGTTAACTTAAACTTATAGAATTTTATGCTTATTGTTATGAAAAATGCACTAAAATACTATATTTAATGTTTATATAACACATTTTGCTCTAAAACTGTGAGAAAATCAAAGTCATAAATCTAAACAAGTTGTGTTCCAAATTTGAACTTGATATCTCAAAAAATGAGCTTTCAGTAAGATTTTGTTTGAGCGCAGTACCAAACGCTTCCACTAGATGAAATCTGTTTCCCATTCATTTCCAATGCGCACATTTTTGACCAATTTTTTTTTTTTTTTTTTTCAGGAGAATTTTACTTTTTCTAATCAAGTCCATGATTTTTTGTGTGTGTTTACTTAGCAAGTGCCAAAACCTTTGTGATATTTCGTACCATTACAATGAAGTAAAAAATCAAAAAACAACCACAATATTTTTCGGTCAGAAATGACGTAGAGCACCAGAGGGTTTAACAGCTGAGAAGGTCAGGCAGTAGATCATCAAGTGTGCATGTACTTGACTGAGCTTGAATGTTTTGTGGTGTTTTCTCTCTTCCGAGACTCCACACATTTTTCCATCTTCCTTCTTTGACCTCTGACCCTCGCTCCCTCCGCTACCATTTCATCCCGTCACCACACTGTTGTTTGACCCACTGCCCTGTATTTTCTTCAGTATTTAACCTCCTTAGCTATAAACATTTGTTAGTTCTTAAAACAACATTTCTCCACGCAGTGAGTGATGCAGAAAACCATGCTGTTGTGATGTTATAAAATTGTAATTTTTTTTAGATGCACTATTTAAAAAAAACATGAAATGAGAAGATTGAATTCCACATTTTTTCAGAACACATAGAAAACAAGTAAAGATTTTGGATATGCTATACTAAAATACTGAACTATACTCATTTCTTTTTCTTTTCTGGCTAACCAGAGAACAAAAGTTGCACACATCCAAATATGAAATCACACAGGGGGAAACTCCCAAATAGCATTCAAGAACTGTTGCACTCCAGTCGAATAATCCATCCCGATATCTCACAAACGTTATTCCATTTTGGACCATCTCTCATTCACGCCCTTGAATTCCACAGTCTGTGGCCCAAACATGGAGCGTTCGCTGATAGCGCACTTTATAAATCATTGGATTGGTTTTTTTTTTCCTTGTCCTCGCTGCGTTAACACAGGAAGTGGAGGAAATCTGGTCCTCGTTATTTACTTTTGGGTTTGGTTATTTGATTATCGGCTGTCTGCATGTACTTCTCTCTGATTGCACGGAGAAGGACACATACCTCTGTTTTTAAAGCCTAATGGGACTCACCTTGAGCCCAATATGCAGATGCTTCAAAGTCTGAGTGGTTGCAACATCTGGTTGTTGTATTAACGTGTCCGTTGAACTTTCAAAGGGATTTACGGCCGCTCTAGAAGTCGCCCTGTGGTGAAAAATTCTTGCCAATGGCTTTTGTTCATCTGTGCCTCCCAGTGCCATAGCAACCACTAATTATAGCATTCCATGGATTCCCTTTTAAGACGACGAGGAAGAAAATTACAGCCACCTCTTGGCCCTGTGACCCTACTGCTCCCATCACTATGTAATATAGCAATATTGGTTGCCTTCAAAGATGGCCTGTCTTATGATTTGTTATTAGTTATGTTTGTTTAGGCAAGCACCATTATTACTGTTGCTCATATGTAACTCATCCCGCACCAGACCAGGCTTTTGTCTCAGTAGTGCACCTGTGTGTAGGCCATTATATGATCGATATATGACATATATGCGTGAAGGTTGCTGATTGTGAACAGCTGTGCATTGAGTGCACGGTGATGCGTTTTGGTGTGAGAGCCTCTAATATGAACATCCATGATGGTTTTGATTCAAAAAAAGCAGCAAGAAGAAACTTGGAGACAGCTGTGATTTCCCCACAGGAATGCGTGTTTGAACGGAGAGATCTAGACCTCATACAGTGTGCAGTTGGTTAAAAATACACTTTCATGAAAAAACATGTCTCTCCACACAGGTAGTTTTTAATCCACTGTTTGGCTCTTAAATCTAATTGATTTATGCTTTTTACTTTTGTCTTTCAGCCCTCCAAGGCCTTTCCGTTTTCCCAAAAGGTAAGCTCACCGTTGAATTTATTATAATTTAGTATATTTTTTTGTTTGATAAATTATTACAAAGTTATTTAAAATTATTAATTTAAATACTTTTTAAATCTTTATTTTATTACTTAATTGTTTTGCATGAATTTTAAATGGTAATATGTGTTAAATGTGTGATTAAATGTTCTCAATTGCAGTTATGCGGAGCTCATTGCTGATTGGCCGGTGGTGGTGTTGGGGGTGTGTACCGTTCTCATCGTGGTTTGTGCCCTGGTTGGTATCCTCGTGCCCGACCTGCCTGACTTCTCAAATCCACTGCAGGTGAGCCTGAGGAATATTTTTTTGTAGGGATGCAACGAAATTCCAGCTACCGAAAATTTTCAGCTGAAACGGCTATTTTCAGAATGGTTTTGGTGGACTGAAATCTACGGAGCCCTGCACATGACATGCAGAAAAAAGTAGGCTAAATCATGTGGACGATTTACTATTTTGTTCCCTCGATTTGCTAAATCATGCACACAATTTATAAATCGAAGAAATGAAATGGCAAATTGTCCGCACAATTAAGCAAATCGAGGGAACGAAATAGTAAATTGTCCACACAATTTAGCAAATCGAAGAAATGAAATTGTCCGCACAATTAGCAAATCGAAGAAATGAAATTGTCCGCACAATTAGCAAATCGAGGGAACGAAATAGTAAATTGTCCACACAATTTAGCAAATCGAAGAAATGAAATTGTCCGCACAATTAGCAAATCGAGGGAACGAAATAGTAAATTGTCCACACAATTTAGCACATCAAGGGAACGAAATAGTAAATCGTCTGCGCAATTTAGTAAATCTAGGAAATGAAATAGTAAATTGTCCGCACAATTTAGCAAATGGCAGAAATCGTAATAGTAAATCGTCTGCACAATTTAGCAAATCGAGGAAATGAAATATTAAATCGTCCACACGATTTAGCAAATCAAGGAAACGAAATAGTAAATTGTCCACAATTTAGCAAATCGAGGAAACGAAATATTAAATCGTCCGCACGATTTAGCAAATCAAGGAAACGAAATAGTAAATTGTCCACAATTTAGCAAATCGAGGAAATGAAATAGTAAATCGTCTGTGCAATTTTGTAAATCAGCAAATTGAGGAAGCAAAATTGTACATCGTCTGCACGACGATTAGCAAATTGCGGAAATGAAAATACTAAATCACACAATTTACTTTTTTTTTCTTGCAAGTCACATGCAGGGCTCCGTAGAAATTAGTGAACAAAACAGTTTAAGGCCGCATTAACATTCAAGTGACCCAATTCAGATTTTTTTCCTCCCATGTGGCACAGATCGGATATGACCCACAAACGTGTAAGCAGGAAAAAGGCACATGGGTTGCGATATTCTCAGATCGGTTTCAGGCCTCATTCATATGTGGAAATGAATATGAATCGGATACATGCATTTGCGTCTCCCATGTAAGCGGACAGATCATTTCGTCTGCGTCCATTGCAAATTGCACCGTTTTAACTTCCTTTTCGACCTTAGATTGTCCGGGTCAGTATGTCTACTTATATATATATATATATACAGTGGGTACGGAAAGTATTCAGACCCCCTTAAATTTTTCACTCTTTGTTATATTGCAGCCATTTGCTGAAATCATTTAAGTTTATTTTTTTTTCCTCATTAATGTACACACAGCACCCCATATTGACAGAAAGACACAGAATTGTTGACATTTTTGCAGATTTATTAAAAAAGAAAAACTGAAATATCACATGGTCTTAAGTATTCAGACCCTTTGCTCAGTATTTAGTAGAAGCACCCTTTTAAACTAATACAGCCATGAGTCTTTTTCGGAAAGATGGAACAAGTTTTTCACACCTGGATTTGGGGATCCTCTGCCATTCCTCCTTGCAGATCCTCTCCAGTTCTGTCAGGTTGGATGGTAAACGTTGGTGGACAGCCATTTTTAGGTCTCTCCAGAGATGCTCAATTGGGTTTAAGTCAGGGCTCTGGCTGGGCCATTCAAGAACAGTCACGGAGTTGTTGTGAAGCCACTCCTTCGTTATTTTAGCTGTGTGCTTAGGGTCATTGTCTTGTTGGAAGGTAAACCTTCGGCCTAGTCTGAGGTCCTGAGCACTTTGGAGAAGGTTTTCGTCCAGGATATCCCTGTACTTGGCCGCATTCATCTTTCCCTCGATTGCAACCAGTCGTCCTGTCCCTGCAGCTGAAAAACACCCCCACAGCATGATGCTGCCACCACCATGCTTCACTGTTGGGACTGTATTGGACAGGTGATGAGCAGTGCCTGGTTTTCTCCACACATACCACTTAGAATTTAGGCCAAAAAGTTCTATCTTGGTCTCATCAGACCAGAGAATCTTATTTCTCACCATCTTAGCAAACTCCATGCGGGCTTTCATGTGTCTTGCACTGAGGAGAGGCTTCCGTCGGGCCACTCTGCCATAAAGCCCCGACTGGTGGAGGGCTGCAGTGATGGTTGACTTTCTACAACTTTCTCCCATCTCCCGACTGCATCTCTGGAGCTCAGCCACAGTGATCTTTGGGTTCTTCTTTACCTCTCTCACCAAGGCTCTTCTCCCCCGATAGCTCAGTTTGGCCGGACGGCCAGCTCTAGGAAGGGTTCTGGTCGTCCCAAATGTCTTCCATTTAAGGATTATGGAGGCCACTGTGCTCTTAGGAACCTTAAGTGCAGCAGAAATTTTTTTGTAACCTTGGCCAGATCTGTGCCTTGCCACAATTCTGTCTCTGAGCTCTTCAGGCAGTTCCTTTGACCTCATGATTCTCATTTGCTCTGACATGCACTGTGAGCTTTAAGGTCTTATATAGACAGGTGTGTGGCTTTCCTAATCAAGTCCAATCAGTATAATCAAACACAGCTGGACTCAAATGAAGGTGTAGAACCATCTCAAGGATGATCAGAAGAAATGGACAGCACCTGAGTTAAATATATGAGTGTCACAGCAAAGGGTCTGAATACTTAGGACCATGTGATATTTCAGTTTTTCTTTTTTAATAAATCTGCAAAAATGTCAACAATTCTGTGTTTTTCTGTCAATATGGGGTGCTGTGTGTACATTATTGAGGAAAAAAAATGAACTTAAATGATTTTAGCAAATGGCTGCAATATAACAAAGAGTGAAAAATTTAAGGGGGTCTGAATACTTTCCGTACCCACTGTATATATATATATATATATATATAATATTGTTAAATGATTGTATACAATTAATTGAAATGTTATTTTTATTATGACTTGTAAATTTTATTACTTTTGAGTTTGCCATGAATATAGCCTTTGATGCTGATATGGCATTAAATGATAAATAAATAAATAAATTGAATAAATCTGTTAATATAAAACTCTGTTGTTATAAAAACTGCCTTATGTGCAATTTAAATGTTTTAGCTATTTTAGTGTTGATTATTAAAAAACTTTGATTAATTGATTATTTATTTTTGCTTTCAGTTTTCGGCCAAGTGCCTCAAGTTTCGGCCAAGAATTTTCATTTCGGTGCATCCTGAATTTTTTGTGTTTATCGGATATAGACAGTTTTCAAAAACGTGCTGCAATGCTTCTTTTGCCATGGTTCTTTTTGGAACTTTTTTTTAAATAAACCTTTCATAAATTCTATAGTAATTCAAATTAATTAACATCCCTGGTCTTATTGGGATCATCAAATCCTGATGGAAAAATGTCCTGCCTTAGATGAACGACACATATATGGGCAGTTTGAGTGAAGATTTGTTGTCATTTGTCTTATTAGGGATTTGAACCGAGGGGCACCGCAATAGGCCAGCGACTTGTGACATGGAACAACATGGTGAAAAACACAGGATACAAGGCAACGCTGGCCAACTACCCCTTCAAATACGCAGATGAGCAGGCCAAAAGGTAACGGAGTCCATTTCTTATCTGATAACCATATTTTCCTGTTTATATACATCCAGAACAACACTAGATGAATGATGTGAGGATCAGAACTCAGGCCAGGATTGGCTGAAATTGTTAAGGGATTGCAGTGTCTGCAGGATTTTGGTTTTGCAGTAGGGGACTTGACCTTTATGTTTTGCAAATATGTATCTTTAATGCACTTTGCAAAAATCAGCACATCAACCCACAATAAATCTTGGTCAAGCTTACTTATTTTATCTATTAGAGAAATCTAATATATTGGTGGGCCACCCAAACGACTGCTCAGCCAAATACAGGAAAATCACTTTTAATGCATTTTTTGCTCCTGAATAGCAGTGCTTGGTAATAAGATGTGTGTTGGCTGTATCATGGCTTATCTGATCTGGATCATTGTGAGTTGGATTATGGATCATGACAGAAGCGTCCTGAAAGAAAATGAGCGTCTGTATGGCACGGCTCCGTCTCAGCATGTGCATCGGCGTCCTCCCTCTGATTAAAGAGACTTCCTGTCTGTGGAACAGGATGTGCTGTCAGCAGCAGTCCTGCCCTCTGTCAGTAATAATGATAACGGTCATTTCAATCGCAGATCTCTAATGGCAACAATGTGAGGAGGGTTTCCTGAGGCTGAAATTGTATGCTGCGTCATGCTCTGGAATTAATAATTAGCAAGGATTTTTGTTTCAATAAAGCTGTCTAATTCCGACAAGAATCAGATTGCAGGTTAAGAGCCGCTAGATTATGGTTTCGGGTGACAGGGAATTGAGGTTTTATTTGGGTAACTTTGAACATAAAGAACAATGGTAGACCAAAGTCTTAATAGATACATATTTAATTTTACACAAATGAAAACAAAGCTGTGAGGGACAGACATGCAGTCAGAGCCACATTAAATGTTTTCATTTTTTAATGCACGACAGTTAAATACATTAATTTAATTTGCAAATGCTCTCCTTTTTCTGTTTTAGTCACCAAGATGACAGGTGGTCCAAGGATCACTACGATAGAAAGAAAAGACAAGCAGAATGGGATTTCAGTAAAGACAGTTTCTTCTGTGATGTACCTGGTGAGTTTTTTTTAGCATTGTCTCTCTCTTATCATAGAGAAATTACCGCCATCCAAAACAATATGTCCTCATAACTCAAATCATATAGGTTTGAACATGTTTTTTTACTGTATTTGAGAAAATACAGTAAAAGCAGCCATATTGTAAATATTATTGCAAATAATTTAAAATAACCATTTTCTATTTTAATATGTTAAATTTTAATTTACTCATATGATGACAGCTGAATTTTTTAGCATCATTACTCCAGTCTTCAGTGTCACATGATCCTTCAGAAATCATTCTGATATGATGATTTGCTGCTCATTATTATCAATGTTGAAAACAGTTGTGATGCTTCATATTTGTGTGGAAACCAACATTTTTTCAGGTGAATAGAAAGTTCGGCATTTATTTGAAATAGAAATCTTTTGTTAGATTATAAGTGTCTTTGTCACTTTTGATCAGTTTAATGTATCTTTGTTGAATAAAAGTTTTAATTTCTTTTTAAAAAAAACACTAACTGTGAACGTTGAAGCATTAAGTAACAGTAAACAATTATTTTTTTTATAGCCTTTGTTAATCCTGGTTAATGTATAAAACTATTGCTAGTTGTTAGCTTAGAAGTATTATTTCTTTATTTCTTTTGTAAAGTGTGACTGTTTGTATTCCTTGTGTATTCTGCACTTCATTTCTTGAACATCTGTTTACTATATTAACTACTTAACAGGTTTTGTGTGCATTAACAAATGTATTCTGGAGTTAACATACTGCCAAAATAAGGCACAAATGTATGAAATACACACACATACTATTGATCAAGTCTGCCACCTAGTGGACCATGGAGAAAGGCTTTTTGGTTTAATCACCGAATGTTGTCTCTCTACAGGTGACAGCTATTCCCGAATCGTATTTGCCTCTGCAGAGGGAAAGAACTTGTGGAATATACAGGCAATAAAGTCCATGTGCAATTTTGACAATACACGGGTATGTAGCATTTAAGTATTGGTTATACCACTTGTATATGCATAAAGTGTAATGTAGGAAATGTGTTTTTATACTGGTGTTTTTCATGTCTGGTTCTTCAGGTTCGCTCCCATCCCCAGTACTTGGATTTGTGTCAGCGCACCACTGCTGCCTCCTGCTGTCCCAGCTGGACACTTGGGAACTACATAGCCGTCCTTACTAACAAGTCCTCCTGCCAAAAGATCACAGAGCGAGACGTTTCCCACACCCTAAAAATCCTGCGCTCCTGTGCAAAATATTACCACAATGGCACCCTTGGTCCTGAGTGTTGGGACATGACCACCCGTAAGAAGGACCTCAAGTGTGGCAACGTGCCACGTAAGTGTACAAAATACAATGCCGTGTATCAGATTTTTCACTTTTTGGTGGACAAAGACTTTCTGAACCCAAAGAACACGGACCACCTTCCACCTAACCTCAAGTACAGCATGCTGTTCTCTCCCACAGAGAAAGGAGAAACAATGATGAACATTTACTTGGACAACTTTGAGAACTGGAACTCCTCGGATGGGATCACGACCATCACAGGAATAGAATTTGGCATCAAGCACAACTTGTTTCAGGACTACCTGCTGACAGATACCATGTATCCCGCGATAGCTATTGTGATCGTGTTGGTGGTTATGTGCATCTACACAAGGTCAATGTTCATCACCCTTATGACCATGTTTGCTATCATCAGTTCGCTGATTGTCTCGTACTTCCTGTACCGTGTGGTCTTCAACTTTGATTTCTTCCCCTTCATGAACCTCACTGCGCTCATCATATTGGTGGGAATTGGCGCAGATGATGCCTTCGTGCTCTGCGACGTCTGGAACTACACAAAGTTTGACAAACCCAATTCTGAGCTCTCTGAAGCAGTCGGCGTCACGCTTCAGCACGCGGCGCTCTCGATGTTTGTCACCAGTTTCACCACAGCCGCTGCCTTCTACGCCAATTACGTGAGCAACATCACTGCCATCCGATGCTTCGGTGTATACGCTGGTACCGCCATCTTGGTTAACTACATACTGATGGTCACCTGGTTGCCAGCTGTGGTTGTCCTACATGAGCGGTACCTGGTCAACCTCTTTACATGCTCTCATTCACAACACCACCAGACGCAGGGCATTGCGACGTTTTGGATAAGCCTGTGCCAGATGGTCAACAAGTGTCTTTTTAGCATCTCGGAGGCCTCGCGGATTTTCTTTGAGAAAGTTTTGCCTTGGATCGTGATCAAGTTGCGCTACTTGTGGCTCTTGTGGTTCCTGGCTTTGACGGTGGGTGGTGCCTACGTTGTTTGTGTGAATCCCAAGATGAAACTGCCTTCTCTGGAGCTGTCAGAGTTTCAGGTGTTTCGTTCCTCCCATCCCTTTGAACGCTACGATGCAGAGTACAAAAAACTCTTTATGTTTGAACGGGTCAACCACGGGGAAGACCTCCACATGCCGATCACCATCATTTGGGGAGTTACTCCAGTTGACAGTGGAGATCCCCTGAACCCCAAAAACAAGGGTAAACTGACACTCGACACAACCTTCAACATTGCGAGTCCTGCAAGTCAGGTGTGGATTCTCAATTTTTGCCAGAAGCTTAGGAACCAAAGCTTTGTGTTCCAGTCAGAGGAACAAGACTTCACAAGCTGTTTCATGGAGACTTTCAAGCAGTGGATGGAAAACCAAGACTGTGACGAAGCTTCTGTCTATCCCTGTTGTAGTCAGTCCACGTTCCCTTACCGGCAAGACGTCTTTGAGTTGTGCATCAAAAGGGCCATTATGGAGCTTGACCGAAGCACCATCTACCACCTTGACAGCAAGACTCCAGGGCCAAGGTTTGACATCAATGACACAATTCGAGCAATTGTGCTCGAGTTTCAAAGTACCTACCATTTCACTCTGGCGTACGAGAAGATGCATCAGTTTTACAGAGAAGTGGATGCTTGGATTCAAGAGGAGCTGACGGATGCTCCTGAGGGACTGAGCTACGGATGGTTTGTAAGCAATCTGGAGTTCTACGACCTACAGGACAGCCTTTCGGATGGGACTCTTATCGCTATGGCATTGTCGGTGGTGGTGGCCTTCAGTGTCATGCTCCTGACCACCTGGAATATCATCATCAGCCTCTACGCCATCATATCCATCGCCGGAACCATATTTGTCACTGTTGGGTCGCTGGTGCTCTTGGGTTGGGAACTAAATGTGCTTGAATCAGTGACTATCTCAGTTGCTGTAGGTCTCTCTGTGGACTTTGCTGTTCATTACGGCGTGGCGTACCGCCTTGCCCCGGAACCAGACAGAGAAGGGAAGGTGATTTTCTCCTTGAGCAGGATGGGCTCGGCTATAGCTATGGCAGCACTCACAACCTTTGTAGCCGGTGCGATGATGATGCCATCCACAGTTCTGGCCTACACTCAACTGGGCACGTTTTTGATGCTAATCATGTGCATTAGCTGGGCCTTTGCCACCTTTTTCTTTCAATGCATGTGCCGTTGTCTGGGTCCTCAGGGCACCTGTGGACAGATTCCTTTGCCAAAGAAACTCCAGTGCTACACCTTTACAGAGCACACGTCTGAAAACCAATCTAATCCCAGCCTAGGTAAACTTGGTGCTTGCTACACGACCAAGTACCAGATAGATAACACAAGAACTGAGGGTCGACATGAACACTATGAGCTTGAACCCTTGGCGTTGAATGTCAGAAATGAGGAAAAGGCCTCCGATGAGGAACATGAAGCATGTACACAGTTGCACAACGGCATCACTCCTAATCACGCAACTTTGTGCGCACCCCACAACACCGACTCAAGAGAACCCAACCCTGAGCTTGAAAATGGCTTAGAACTTTCACATCCCCATCAGTACCCTTATAGTACAAGGTGCACCTGTGAGAACTGTATGCATCATTATATGAGGGCGCGACAAAGGACTACTTATCATCCTTGCAGCCAATCTCGAGAAACCCCATGCCCCGCTAAACAGACCAATCGCTTACCTGTGGGTCAGAACCTTCAGCCCTCACGGGATACGGTACACACTCCGGCTAACTGTGGCCACTTCCAACATTGCTCACAGAGCCAAACATCAAGGCCAGCTCCTCACAGATGTTTCCCTGGAGGCTACAGCATGCACACAGTGCACCTTTTGCATCAGGCACTGTTGTCCGATACTGCAGTGCACGATGAGTCTCACATCAGCGCTTGTAGCCCGAATTCGCCTCTACCAGAGAGCCAGAACATTCCAGCTAACATTCAGTTTCCGGATGTTCAGTGCTGCTCTTTGCCTGACACAACTCGAATCTGTACTGTTAATCATGATACACAGAAGACAGGGGACCTAGCATTAAATTCCCAGACCCCTCAAAAAATACCATCGAACCATATAAAAACAAAAGTAAATGGCACTTGTGTTTTAATACAGGACAGTCGTGAGATTCGCGAAACGATTCCAGCGGTACCGGAAGAAAGTGTCAAATGCAATGACAAAGACAATAATGAAAGGGCAGAGCCTGTCTCTCCCAAAAAAATTAACTGTTTTAAAAAGACTGCAAAAGTGAAGTGCAATTCTGTAGAGTTTCACAAGCCAAAAACCAGTGTGCCTACTATTGCCATTAATTCAAAAGCCTCATCTGAGAGTTTATGCTAACATGTGAGTAAAATGTGAGTGTTCGATTGCGATGAGAACATATTGCAATATTGTTAAGATTTAGCATCTGGTTGTTTCCTGACAGGAAAGAGTTCCTTGACATTATGTGCATGAGAATGCTGACATGACGTCAAGGAAAACATTTATATTTTAAACGAAGTTTGATTTAAGAAGACACTATTTTGACCCACTGGCTGGTATTTGTGTGACATCTCAGTGTTTTTAGATTATTTTTTTAATATCACTTTTTCATGAGATCAGAAAAGCATATTCAGAATTTATTTTCCTGCACATTTCATATGAACTTGTATATATATTTTTGTGTGTATTGTGTATGTATTTGAGTCATGCACTTTTTTTGTTGATGCTGATTTGAATGTTTCGCCTATAAAGTAAACTTCAGTAGTTTATGCAATGGTGAACTGAAAGACTGATTGTGCTTTGTTTCAAAGTTGTCTTTGTTTCTTCCCAGTTTCTTGGATAAAACTGCCTCTTTCAGCAGTGTGCAAACATTTACATTAGCCTCAGGACTTCAGGAAAATTGAGTCAGTTTATGTGACTTTACACTGAAGATTTTTTTTTTTTGTCAAATATACTAAGTGTGAATTTAAGTGTACAAATGTGTCCTTGACATATATGGTGTTATATGTGTATGTCTCACCCAAACATTTATTTATTAACTAAATCATTTTAGAAAATAAGGGAGTTGTTGTTTTTTGTTTTAAGAAAGATAATCACCAATTTTAAAGATTTTTCTATACAATTGATTTTTGGTTATTGATCGGGTCTACCAATAAAGGTTGCTATCTGGTATAATAATAATAATAATAATAGTAGTAGTAGTAATAATTTAAATATATAATAAAAATGTTTATGGTTCTAATACATATACATATACATACATTATATAAATGTGTCATCTGATATGTCCTTTTTTGGAGTAACCATCAGGTTTATTAAAATAACTGAATCCAATTATCTATAAGTAGTGTCCCACAGATATTTAGACACATGGTGTGAATTCTAAGACTTTATATGCCAAATCCTGGAAAACTATGATGAAAAAAGGTGATATAAATGGAGTATTTACATAATAGATAAAAAATGTCACCGTTCCACTGACATTTAACTACCCCAACTGACTCTGAGAAGTACATACACATTATGGATAATACAAAATAAACATTTATAACTATACAATACAGTATGGTTTCCAGCTTTATATGCTTAATATTTGTTGATGTCATTGTCCAATGGAGAGAATTTCAACAAAGTAGGATGGATGAGAACCTGGGAGCAAAGCAAGGAATTATACAAAGTCCTTTATAGTTACACTGCAGTGTCTGCTTGAACATTTGCTGCGTCAAGATTTTTTTCACCCTCATTGACTTTAGTATTTGTTTGTTTAACCTTGGTGTTTTTTCTAATTTTATGCAGAAGTTGGTCATAAAACCACTCCAAGTCCTGGCTGTCATCGGGCCACAGAAGGTATCTTCTGTTCTCAATGTAGGATCTCAGTTGTTCGTACTTCAGTAGCCTGTACTGCGGTATGTTCCCTACAACCAGCACCACCAGAATGTCCTTTAGCTCCACTAGCATCCTGCACTGTGCCAGGGTGAAGGTTTCTAGGCACCAGCCGTCCTTCAGGAAATGCTCAGACACCACACAAAGGGTTTTATGACTATTCTGGATAGCATTTCGCATGTTGGTAAGATTGTCCTCCCCGGGTATGAAGTCTCGCTCCTCAAAGCAGCAGCGGAGTGTGTTCTGCTCTGAGAACTGAGAGTCTAGCCTGTTCAGCAGTGCTCTTTCTACCCACTTAATATCATTGGAACTAAAACAAAGAAACACATCATACAAGAATTGGTCAGGATCAGGCTCCTCTCGCTTTCCATCCACAAGTTTGCCAATGAGTTTTTTGTAAAGCTTGAAGATGTAGCCACGTCGACGGACATAAATGATGGCGCTAGCAGTGAGTAACGTGATAAGTGCGGTACAGAAAATAAAAAGCACAAGCCTCAGTTTTTCAGCGTTTCTCTCGTCCTCTTCATCCTCACATTGTATGCTGGATCTCACAACCGGAACCATGTACTGATCCTCAGGACTGGCACATATCACATCCTCAATGGAGTGAGAAATGAATACATTGGTTTGGTTTAGCCATGTTTTGAAATCCCTTAGGTTGCAATCACAACGGAAATCGTTTTTTATCAGGCTGAGGTAGCTGAGGGTGCTAAAGAGATTTGGATCTACTGAATAAATAGAATTATATTCAAGATTAAGAATTTGAAGACTTTCAGGGAATATACCATTTGGAAGGTACTTCAAAGAGTTGAAGGACAAATCCAAAAAGTACAAAGAGGTAAGGTCTTTAAAAATGTCTTTGGGAAGAGACTGTAGCAAGTTGTGACTCAGAGAAAGCTGTTCTAACTGGTGAAGATTGTTAAACACGTTTAAACATTTTCCTTCTGACCAGATAACTTCCAAACCTGCAAATGCAAGATCAAGGATTTGTACTTTTTGTGAAAGCACTTTGTGTCTTTCATTAGGGCAATAAAGAAGCTCATTACCTCGAAAAACAATTTCCTCAATTTGAGGAAATTCCTCTAGTATTGTGAAGAGATCTGACAAGGAAGAAAGTATGTTATGTTCCAGGTAAAGGGTTGTAAGATATTTGGAAATTTTGATTAAATAAAAGACAGATAAAATTTTGTTGTCACCCAAGTAGAGCTTCTCCAGTCTTGGTAAGGTTGCGAATGCATGTAAATGTTTGAGAGCATTTCCTGTTAAATTTAGGTTGAGTAGATTTGGAAGCCCTCGAAATGATTCATATCCAAGCATCCATATATGATTATAAGACAAATCAAGCACCTCAAGCTTCTCTAGATTCTGAAATGTATTAGAATCAATATTACCAAGGAAGTTTTTGGACAGGTTTAGCTTCAGCAAATTTGCCATACCCAAAAATGCACTTTTTTCAATCTTGTTGATCCGACTTTCTGCTAATGTAATTTGTTCTAGATCTGACAAACAACTAAATACTGAATATGACAGAGCAAAAATGCTTGAATTGGAGAGATCGAAAATCTTAATACCACTCGCCTCAAGACCCTTAAATGTGAATTTGTTTGGATCTTTTGAATTATTACCAGAAGAACTGCCCATGCTGTGACTGTTACTGAGAATGAGACTTTGTATTTTGGTACCAGTGATTGCATCAAAGAAAAGCTTTGCATTGTTATCATTAAAGCCATTTCCAGATAAGTCCAATACACTTACGGACATGTTCTTAAATGGGTTTCCACACTTTTCCCATCCTAACCAGTACTCATTCATGTCTTGCAGTGTCACTGAGGACAGCTTCAGAAGCGTGAAATGTTTACCCTGAAAGCTGAGGAGGTCTTCTTCACAGATGCTCTTCACTTTGTTGCGAGAGAGATCGAGCACATGGAATCTCCTCATATTTAAAAAGAACAATGCTGGCTGGATTCTTTTAATGTTGTTTTCACGTAAGACAAGCATCTCAAGAGACACCAGAGGTTTGAGGAAGTCACCAGACAAAATGGTATCCTCTAAACTGCACTGAGTAAGAGTGAGATTTTTAAGGTTGGATAATCCGTTAAACGCTCCTGTATCCATTCGCAGGAAGTTGTTGTAGTCAAGCTGAAGTGATGTTAAGTTAGAGAGTCTTCTGAATGTGTTGTTTCTGATCACAAGTCTTGTTGTTTGGTGCATGAGTATAAGGACCTGTAGACCTTCCAGATGAGAAAAGGATGTTTCATTGAGTTCAGCAATATTGTTCTTACTCAAATCCACTTTATTTACATATGGAGGAAGCTCTGGCACATCTTGAAGACCTTTATCGATGCAGAGGGCGACAGAAGCACCAACCGAACACACTGAGGTGCATTTCACAATTTGAGTGCTGACGCATAATCCAAGGAGGATCAGAGATAATGTGTGTATTGTTGCCATTGTGAGATCCCTGTAGAATACAAAGGTTAAAACAGTTTACCCACAAATGAAAATGTTATCATTTACGCAAAGATTTTTTCCTTTTGTACTCTGCAGCAGCTGCAATTCAGACAGATTTGCTACAACACAATGATAATTATATGATGGTAACATTTTCGGTAACACTTTACTTAAAGCCTTTATGCATAGTGCACTATATAAGTTGGATTAATGGATTAATTATGCCTTGTAATGCACATTTTAATGTATGGTCTCATCATGAATAATTGTCACCACAGTTATAATACTTAGCTATTCGTTGTGACACCTAGAGAAGGTATAATGCATTAAAACGCATGAAAAACAAAATATTATAATCCATTTTAACTTTTGGTTACAACTATTTATGAAAAGTTATGAATAATTATGAAGTAATGTGCATTTTAAGTTTCTAAATCCAGTGTGGTCAGTAAACATATAGGTTATCTGAATATAAAATGCATAAAGGACAGCCTGTACTTCTGTACAACTAGTTTATCTTACTAATTGTTTGCTAAACTAGTTCAAGGTTCAGTGACTGCCTAGTAAAACACCACAGTAGTTTTTAATGTACCATACATGCGGTAATTTGGGAGATTTGCTACAGAATTCATGTCTAATAACAACCCATCGATATTTTAGAGTCTTACCTTTTCTGAAGAAGTCATTTGACAGTCACATAGCCAACATGTAAAGTTTCAAGTACGGCGATAATGCGGAGATGTTCTGTTCTCTCTCTTTTCGTTTGTGTTTCCCAATGTTTCTAAAATAGGAAATAACTTTCTGACCCAGTGACTCATTTTCCGGTAAGAGTTATTCAAGTTTGAGTACTGAACATTCTTCAGACACTGCAAACAATCTGTGAGATTCAGCGGTGTATGTTTGCTCGCTATACCCCGCTGCCTTTTCTATCCTAAGCCCCAAAATTTGCAGTGTTTACTCCGCTCTGCGCTACGCTGCACCGTGCTCGTCTTGTACTGTAGGCGGCGTAAGACTGTACGCAGCATACTACATAGGGGCAGTGCATGTTATTGATATAAATTTGTATGTTTTATTCTTTAAAAAAAAAAACAGTTATGACTTTAACAGTCGATGTTCTACGCCTACTTTAATAATAAGCAGACATGTTGTGCCTGTAAACTGTTCAAATACAGGATAGCCTACTAACAATTAGATAAAACATGAGTTCAGCATTTAAATAAATTAATTTAGATGAACGTTTTTAATCTAAGAATCAAGTCGACAGTGGCTGAGTAGCATCTGCCTGCACAACCGGAGACTGCATTTTCAGGACCCTACATTTTAGTGACAACGCCACCTACCGAATTAACATTATTTGTTTAATCGCCACCTACCGAATTGTTTAACATTAAAAACAATTGTGATGCATTTAATTGCAAAGTGATCGTGAGTTACTAAATAGTCTTGAATGCACTTTATAGCCAAGCTTCTAATGCTGTAAAACTAATTGTTAGCATATTCGTTTAACAAAACTGTAGCACGACTGGCAAGTGACTATGGTATGATTAATAATCCTAGGCAGTACAACTTCGTTGTAAAATCTTGTTAGTTACTCAATGTTTTTCCATTTTAAGTAAGTTAAAATAATCTTAATGTTTTACCTGTCACATGCGTGCTCACTGTCAGCCTGCCCAGGTCAAAAAATACTATAGTAAATACAGAGCTCTCAAGTTTTATTAAAAATCTGTTAGGGGAGGAGCCACTCTGCCCCACCAAATTATCTCAAGTTTTTGCTAGCAGTTTAATTTTACCTACAGTGTTGTTCATAATTGACCAGCGCAAATAGAAATTATGCTGCTTGTTGACTGAAGTGCCTGTTCTTTGGCCTGATGACCTTTATGTTTTATATGCCTGTTCACCTGAGTTCTCCCGTCTGCAAACAGAGCACCAGTTGAGCTGCTGGTGCCTATGGTAATGAATGGCCATTTGGTTGACCGCTCACTCTTTAAAGTACACCTGGTGGTTGCTACACTTAATGCTTTCTTCTTCTTCCCTGTCTTGTCCACTATCTCCTCTATGGTCTCTTCTACTTTCTCTCCAACTGTCAATCTTACTATCTTCTCCACCGTCTCTGCCTCCACCTCTTCTACTGTCTCCTCCTCTGATCTAGCAACCTTTTTAGGGGGTGCCCAGAATGAAATAATACTCTTTTGCTTTTTCTCTGACATCTTTGAAACAGACAAATGCAATGATTAATCTATGCATTGCCAGTAGATTAAATATTACTGAAATAATAGCCAGAGAGCTCTGCTTTAAGAGATGTAGTCTTAACATTGCTGAAAAGAGTATTAATACAGTAGAAGTACATCTCTAGTACTTTCCTTAGTTTCAGATAGCCAAACTAAGCTAAAGCAGTTGGGAGAGTTTTTGACTGCATCAATAATAATTTAGCATGAATTTGGCTATATTCCCCAACATCAGCTCTCACTATTTTTGATCACAGGCAAGTGATTTCCTCTAGGAATTGTAAAATCAAAATGCTAAAAATAAAAATGAAGGGGTTGGGTGTAGTTTTGGTTTGAACATTGAGGGGTTTAGCGGGGTCACAGGGCATGCTCCCTCATGAGATTTATTTGTGCGCTTATTTGTTTATTTTTGTCTTTTTTGTGGTTACATCCACATACAAAGTTGGTTAACATAGCTGCATGTATTTTATATTTAAGCATCTAAAATCTTTTTGACAGAACATTACTCAAATGGTTCTTATATTAAAAATGTTAATTTCCTGTCATCTGCTAGGTTTTTCCTAATATCTGTAATTATTAGCAGAACACATTTTACACATGGGGAAAATCAATTGTGCTCTTGTCTTAATTCTAACTTTTGAAAAACTATAGTTCTTGTAATTGTCTTGTAATATATTTATAGAATTTGTTACAATAAGGATATAATTACAGGTAAAAGCAGCCTATGCACATAGTAACTATAGCACAGTATGCCACAGTTGTAATATAAAAAATCTATTCTCTTAACAGATAATCTATTATAAATTCTACAAGTTAGTCAATTTACCACAATAAATACAATAGGTAAATTCTAGTAAAGGTGGTCTTTTTATTTTATGTTGGTGCAGGATGATGTTTTCTCAGCGTCGCGATAGGAACGGCTCGCACAAATCTTAATCACACTTTTGGAGCGCACTGGTGAACGCGCGCCACGCATGCGCAATTAAATAAACTGGGCTTCGGTCATGTTGCGCAGATAATTGGTCCGTTCCGTTCGTACGGGAACTTGGTGCTTATAATAGTTCAACGCGCGATGTATAATAGCCTCCTCCATGTGAAATGGTTGAAATGCGTGTGTCTCACGGTGAATGCGTGAGACTTGAGAGAAATACTATAATGTTTTTGAACCATACTATAGTAAATTGTAGTAACTTATACTGTATAAATAATAGTATTTACAACACTTTGTTAATGAATCCTTCAGCATACTGTAGTATACAGTGAACTGATAAACTGTAATAAATACTGTAGTATACTTTTTACTACAGTAAACTGTAGTGTATATTGCATATACCCTATAGTTGTAGAAAAGTATTGGGTAAAATAATTTGATTATATTACTATAGTTATGTTACCACAGCAACTATAGAATTACCACAACAAATCAATTCAAGTACTTTACTTTATAGTACTATAAATTACTATAGTATTTTTTTACCTGGGCATGTTTACCCTACAATACATGTTATGAGCATGTCTCTTCATTTTGACATTGTTTTTGTAATGTTGATTGAGGCATTTGACAATTTTAATAGTCAGACATAACAGAGAGGCCATCATAATAATAATACCACGTGTTAGACTGTGTCATGTACTGTGTTCTCTGTAAGTGATTTCAGTGCAGGCAATATATGACAAAAGAATAATAAATAAATTGGTCAAGTACTAGGCTTAGGCCTAATTTATGTCTATTTATTTATATGAAATGAACTTAAAATGTTTGATTTGACCAATCGGACTCTCTCTTTTTCAAGAAACACATAACAATCCAAGAAGGAAGATCCTTTCCTGGACTTAAGAGATGCACCACATGCTGCAAGGAGTTCCTCTGCCCGTTCTGCAGTTCTGCTTTGTTTCACCCAACAAAGTGGAGCAAAGTGAAATCCCATTTGGAGAGCCATTTCAAATGCAGTTCTCTATGAAGGTAACATTTGCAAACATTCTTTTGGGAGATGCAATGTTATGATTAATTCAATTTGACCTCAATTCCTAGATCTGTGTATATTTCAGTGAACAATTTTCTTTTGATAGACCATCATATATGGCCTGGCTGGGCCGCAAAATTTCGGATTATCATCACATGTAAGAGTAGAAAATTTATTTTTTTTACACAGTGTCCAGTGTATCATTTTTTTAAGCATTAACAGTATTTCTGTTAACCCAGCAGTGGTTATGTTCTCCATTTACTATTTTAGTGAAGTGGAAGAAAAGAGAAAAGAGGGGAGAGCATCCGTTGGCTGGTAGTGCTGCTGCATACTTCACAATCTGTACTTTAAATATTTAAAGGTCAGGAAAAGTCATGTCAATAACATGTTATTTCTATTCAGATTTCTTGCATCTCTCTCTATTATTTTTTTTTTCTCAGTTCAGATGGGCTTTATTGACCTGAAAGTTTCAAGAACCTTTGTTCCCACAGCATCAAAATATTTTTTTTTCCAAATCTTTGAACAGTATGCAATAACAGTAATATGAACATTAATTGGTATGAAGATTGATATAATTATTTTTGTATCGTATATAATGCGTGTGCTCTGTGGTGACTAAGATCTTTTAAATATGACCTTTAAAATTAGAGAGTTGAACATGAGAGTTGTTCCTTATTTCATTCACTTCTCTCTCGCTCTCTCTCTCTCTCAGGAGTCAGTGAGGACGTTGTCGCTGAAGTTCTTTCTGTGTGGTTCACGTCATGAACAAATTTGTTTTTGTGTGTTCAACTGTTGTAATATATTATTTTATAAAATATACACAATCTTAAATCTACCCCCAGAGTCATCCTTGTGTTTCCCCTCTGTACTTGGAAATGTGGTTCATGTAGTGACTGAAAAGCTATACCATGATTCCTTATGAGTTATTATATTATACTAGTTAGTCACAATAATTACTCAACATTCAGCACGTAGCAACCAGGTTTAATTGCAAGAATGAAAGTAGTATTTGGGTGTTATAAACCTTTAAAAACCTCTAAAACTCTTAAGTAGTTAGAATTGGGTGGAAATACTGCCTTGGTGGCACTTTTTTCGGTCCTCCTAAACTAGGGTCCTGGCACTGCGGTTCTCCGATTCGGTAGGTGGCGCTGTCACAAAAAACGAGGGTCCTGGGAATGCGGTCCTAGAACTGCGGTCCTGAAAGTGCAGCCTCCGGTATTGCAGTGGCTGCCTGCTTTAAAAAAAACGCCGCTCGAAAAAGCGCGGGCGCTTACAATTCAAAAAGTAACGGTCATTTTGGAGAACAGACTCATTATTTTCCGGACGATTACTTTAATTACAAAATCGCTCGTATGTGTGGTTTGTTAGATTTTAAAAACCCATCACATTTTATAAGATATGGCTGTTTTTGTTTATTGGCAGACTGAATCTGCCCCCCGCAAAACAAAGCAGTTCAAAGGTAAGAAATTGTTAAGACTTGTTAAAGTGATCTGCGCATTAAAAAGTGCAAAATATTTTGCTGTATATGAATGCTATTAAGTATGTTTAATGTCAGGTTACATAAGGGGCCACACAAAGGCTCTTAATTTATTTAGATAAATGAATTTATTTGATGATAAAGTATTCCTCTTTTATGTTAAGGAAAAAATGTCACAAAGGTTATAGAAACTGCAAGTTACATATTTATAGTTTTATGATGTATTAAATGTATTTATACGATGACCTACATTATATTTTTGTAGATGTCTTTGTCAGCCAGAAACAAATCAGAGCTCTTATCAATAGAAATCTGCATTAGCTGAAAACCTGGCCATGTGAAAAGTATTATGTTAATTTTGAATGTAATATGTAAGTAGAAACATAATTAATGTAGGCCTACTTCTGCATTTGCCTGTTTTAAGTCGAATAATGAGGTCATTTATGTAACAGGAGCAACATTAAAATGTACTTGTCATAAAATTACTGTTATGTAAAATGTTGCATCCAATTTAATGCAGTTTTATTTATAAATGGTTTTATAAATGATTTTCACAGAAATCTGTTCTATTCATACTTAGAGAAAAACATGAATGAGAAAAAAGCAAGAATGAGTTTTTAGATATATTAGTTTGTTTCTATGTAATGGTCTTTTTCACGTTTAGTTAAAACGGAAGAATTATCATTCAACACCATGGAGTAAGATGGGAGTAACTCTCAAAGCCAACACAAACAAAGTGTTTTTGATTGCACAATGGACCTGACTTCTCAATGGGGATATTTTAAATGCAAGTTCCTGCATGTGCCCAAAGAAGGAACTGTTGTTAGGCAATCAATCTTAATGTCACAATTGTGTGAAATAAAATATGAATACAATATAAATACTATACAATTAATGTTATATGGCAATTACTTTTTTTTTTTTAAGGGAACAGGAAATGAATTTGAAGGCTATTCTTTGGTCAGCTATGTTTGCAAAAGGTGCCACTGAGAGATTGCTTTCTGTTTATGAAGCACAATGCAGAATGTTAATATTAGTTTTGCAATGTTGTCTTCGTGTGCAGTGTGCCTTATTACAATGAAGGGATCATAACAGGAAATTTGGCCAGATGGCATTGTGAGGTCAACCAAGAATTTATTATTATCAGTTCTTCGGTGAAGACCATGGAATTATAGTTGTCAGCCATGGTAAGATTTCAATTCAATATTTACTTAATCAGACATGTGACCACGGTGCAGGTTGTTGCTGTGGGCCCGCCCATCGTTCTCCCCTCTAGCGACAGCCCTATTGCTACATTTCCAAACTGTTCAAAGTACACAGGCCATGACAGAATTTGTCAATACTGAGGTTTCTTTACAGATTTCATTAACAATGTACAAACTGTGATTACCCAAAAGCATAAGGCCAGATTGTGTCAGTGTTTTGACTAGTGGCTTCCTAGTTTGCCATTTTGCCTGTATTCAGATAAGATAAGGTCAGAGTACACTGAGTGTCTTTTTATCCAGTTAACATTTTTAGGTTGTAAATTCATAGTTAAATGTAATTTGCTTAATTTCTTCATTTGTAATTCACATTTTATTAAAGATTTGCAATTGTCAAAATCACACAGGTGGTTGAAGATGTTAAGATTTTGCAAATTTAGCAGAGTCTTTATCCACTGGCAGCGGGACACGCATTCTGCTAGAATTAGCATTTCAGATATTTACTATAATTATCAGCAGGTTTACAGACAAACATTTTTACAAACATAGGAAACATGAGATAATGCATAATTATACCTAACCAAGATCTGCATTATGCATTGTAACAATCTGAAAATCTAAGGTAATTAGGTAAACTTTTACAAAATATATAATAAACAGATATATCATAATTATACTGATGTGTTTGCATGGACATTCAATGCTTCAGGCTTTGTTTGTTTGGTTGGTTGATTTGTTTGTTTAACCTTGGTATCTTTTCTTATTTTATGCAGAAGTTGGTCATAAAACCAATCCAAGTCCTGGCTGTCATCAGGGCCACAGAAGGTATCTTCTGTTCTCAATGTAGGATCTCACTTGTTTGAACTTCAGTAGCCTGTACTGCGGTATGTTCCCTACAACCAGCACCACCAGAATGTCCTCAAGCTCCACTTGCATCCTTCTTTGTGCCAGAATGAAGGCCTCTAGTAACCAGCCATCCTTCAGGAAATGTTCAGACACCACACAAAGGGTTTTATGACTATTCTGGATAGCATTTCGCATGTTGGTAAGATGGTCCTCCCCGGGTATGAAGTCTCGCTCCTCAAAGCAGCAGCGGAGTGTGTTCTGCTCTGAGAACTGAGAGTCTAGCCTGTTCAGCAGTGCTCTTTCTACCCACTTAATATCATTGGAACTAAAGCAGAGATACACGTCATATAAGAATTGGTCAGGATCAGGCTCCTCTCGCTTTCCATCCACAAGTGTGCCAATGAGTTTTTTGTAAAGCTTGAAGATGTAGCCACGTCGACGGACATAAATGATGGCGCTAGCAGTGAGTAACGTGATAAGTGCGGTACAGAAAATAAAAAGCACAAGCCTCAGTTTTTCAACATTTCTCTCGTCCTCTTCATCCTCACATTGTATGCTGGATCTCACAACCGGAACCATGTACTGATCCTCAGGACTGGCACATATCACATCCTCAATGGAGTGAGAAATGATTACATTGGTTTGGTTTAGCCATGTTTTGAAATCCCTTAGGTTGCAATCACAACGGAAATCGTTTTTTATCAGGCTGAGGTAGCTGAGGGTGCTAAAGAGATTTGGATCTACTGAATAAATAGAATTATATTCAAGATTAAGAATTTGAAGACTTTCAGGGAATATACCGTTTGGAAGGTACTTCAAAGAGTTGAAGGACAAATCCAAAAAGAACAAAGAGGTAAGGTCTTTAAAAATGTCTTTGGGAAGAGACTGTAGCCCATTGGCAGTCAGAGAAAGCTGTTCTAACTGGTGAAGATTGTTAAACACATTTAAACATTTTCCTTCTGACCAGATCAGCTGCATAGATGAACGTCCGAGATGAAGAAGTTGTAGTTGGTCTGAAGCCACTATTTGTCTTTGATTATAACAACTCGAAAAACTGTTACCTTGAAGAAAGATTTTTTCTATTTGAGGAAATTCCCGTAGGATTGTGTAGAGATCTGACAAGGCCTGTAATTTGTTCATTTCCAGGTCAAGGGTTGTGAGATTTTTAGCAATGTTGGGTAAACTAGACAAAGATGAAATTCTGTTCTCACCCAAGTAGATTATCTTCAGGTTAGGTAGGGTTGCAAATTCATGAACTGACTCAAGAGCATTTCCTGTTAAATTTAAGTTGAGTAAACTTGGGAGTCCCTGAAACGATTTATCGCCAAGCACCCTTATATGGTTATAAGACAAATCAAGCACCTCGAGCTTCTTTAGATTCTGAAATGTATTGGAATCAATATTACCCAGGAAGTTTTTGGACAGGTTTAGCTTTAGTAAATTTGTCATACCCCAAAATGCATCAATTTCAATAATGTTGATCTGATTTTCTGCCAATGTAATTTGTTCTAGATCTTGAAAATGACTAAATACTGAATTTGACAAAGCAAAAATTTGTGATTTGGACAAATCGAAAATCTTAATACCACTATCCCCAAGACCCTTCAAAGTAAATTTGTCTGGATCTTTGAAATTGTTATGACCAAAAGAACTGCCCATGCTGTAACTGTTACTGAGAATGAGACTTTGGATTTTGGTACCAGTGATTGCATCAAAGAAAAGCTTTGCCATTTTAACATTAAAGCCATTTCCAGATAAGTCCAATACACTTACGGACATGTTCTTAAATGGGTTTCCACACTTTTCCCATCCTAACCAGTACTCATTCATGTCTTGCAGTGTCACTGAGGACAGCTTCAGAAGCGTGAAATGTTTACCCTGAAAGCTGAGGAGGTCTTCTTCACAGATGCTCTTCACTTTGTTGCGAGAGAGATCGAGCACATGGAATCTCCTCATATTTAAAAAGAACAATGCTGGCTGGATTTTTTTAATGTTGTTTTCACGCAAGACAAGCATCTCAAGAGACACCAGAGGTTTGAGGAAGTCACCAGACAAAATAGTATCATCTAAACTGCACTGAGTGAGAGTGAGAATCTCAAGGTTGAATAATCCATTAAATGCCCCTGTCTCTATTTGCAAGAAGTGGTTGTAGTCTAACTTAAGTAATATTAGATTGGAGAGTCTTCTAAATGTGTTGTTTCTGATCACAAGTCCTGTTGTTTGTTGCTCCAGTTTAAGGACTTGTAGACCTTCAAGACGAGAAAAGGATGTTTCGTTGAGTTCAGCAATGCTGTTAAAATTCAGATCCACATAATTGATGTACGTGGGAAGCTCTGGCACCTGATGAAGACCTCTAGATATGCAGAAGGCTGCATAGCCATTAACTGAACACACAGAGGTGCATTTCACAACTTCAGTGTTAATGCACAATCCAAAGAGGATCAGAATAAATGTAAATCCCATTCTGAGAGAACTGGGGGAAAAAAACAAAAAAAACATGAGGCTATTTTTGAGAGGATGTGCGATTTAAGTTAATACTTATGTAGAACAAGTTTATCTTTCTCATTGTTTGCTCAAGTTAAAAGTTCAGTGACTTTAAGAAAAATCTTTTACTATATAAGTTTTTACCGTGGAAAGAATCTGATACATGCAGTAATCTGAAAGCTGCACTATAAAGTTGATGTCCAATAATTTAGCGTCTTACCAGATTCGGTCCCTAATCCATACAGAGCTTTCTGAAGTCTTGTCGTGGCATTAAATAATGAGAACGCTTCAATAATCCTTCAGCCTCAAATAAAGAACAACCCGTCCTCTCGCTCGAGTTCTGGAGATAATGAGTTCTCCCTCCGTTCTCTCTCCCTTCATTTCATTAGTGTTTCTCAACATTTCTGAAATAGGAAATAACTTTCTGACCCAGTGATTCATTTTCCGGTGAGGAGTTCTTCAAGTTTGAGGACTGTAACTCTGGAAAAATTACTATTATTTCAGCTTCATTAACAAATTCGGAGGTTTTTCAACGGTAGCAATAGGCTATTTTAGCATTAACAACAAATTTTATTGAATACTGTTATTTCGAACTAGTTTCCGAATCGGCGTTAATTTGTTTACAAAAAATTACAGCGTAGGTTATATACAATAAGTACAATACAGGAATGATCAAGGATTAGCCAAATGAAATGACTGGACATTAACTCTTGCCATTTAAAGATACAACACTAACCATGTGAAGCTGTGTATGAGTATGAAGTAACCAAACTTGCATTTGAACTAGTTGTTCCTTAATGCCCACTAGAGGACGTTATTCACCAACATCACTGGGAAAACCAGCACGTAAGAGGGCAATGCTGGAAATAAAATGAAATAAAACGTTTAGAAATACTGTTTATTAATGCTTCCAGTGTAGGCCTATGCATATTTGGACACAGATGTTGCAGAGAGAGAACGAAACAAGGTACAGTAAATGAAATTTTGCTACACTTTATATTAAAATATATTCTTTATTCTCTTCAAACACCACCATTCAGGAATACTGACATTGTTGACTTATTCAAACTTGTGCAAAGTTTCTGACACTGTATAATACATTTATTTACATTTAAAATCAAATAAATGTACTATTTACATTTCAGTTTGCATGACGTCTGGCTTTAAGTGTCTCTTTTTAAATACCGATTTGGGAATGACTGTTCAGTGCAATTTTTTCAATGATCACCTGTTGAAAATCGTAGATATTTTCGTGACCTTTGTGCACATCGTAATTGTGCATTTGACAATAACGTCTCAATATGCAGTGAGCGAGGCAGACCAATACAAGAATACAAACAACAATGGCAACCATTATTGCTAAAAGACTGGCCGTTGAGATTGATATTGGCTTCTTGGTTGGGGGTCTGCTTGTAGGTGTAAAAATGTCAAAAGGTGTTGAGCTTCCTGAGCCCTCAAAGTCTTCTTTCACACATTTAAACTCGTCCAAAAGCTCGAGTCCTTCTTTCAAGGATTAGCCAAATGAAATGACTGGACATTAACTCTTGCCATTCAAAGATAAAACACTAACCATGTGAAGCTGTGTATGAGTATAAAGAAACCAAACTTGCATTTGAACTAATGCCCACTAGAGAGGAAGTTAATTACCAACATCACTGGGAAAACCAGCACGTAAGAGGGCAATACTGGAAATAAAATGAAAATAAAACGTTTACAAAATACTGTTCATTAATGCCGCACTGTCTTTTCCAGTCTATCCGCATATTTGGACACAGATGTTGCAGAGAGAGAATGAAACAAGGTATAGTAAGTGAAATTTTACTACACGTTACATTAAAATATAATATTTATTGTCTTCAAACACCACCATTCAGGAATACTGACATTGTTGACTTATTCAAACTTGTGCAAAGTTTCTGACACTGTATATTTGTTTACATCTAAAGTCAAATAAATGTACTACTATTTACATTTCAGTTTGCGTGATGTCTGTCTTTAAGTGTCTCTTTTTAAATACCGATTTGGGAATGACTGTTCAGTGCAATTTTTTTCAATGATCACCTGTTGAAAGTCGTAGATATTTTCGTGGCTTTTGTGCACATCGTAATTGTGCATTTGACAATAACGTCTCAATATGCAGTGAGCGAGGCAGACCAATACAAGAATACAAACAACAATGGCAACCATTATTGCTAAAAGACTGGCCGTTGAGATTGATATTGGCTTCTTGGTTGGGGGTCTGCTTGTAGGTGTAAAAATGTCAAAAGGTGTTGAGCTTCCTGAGCCCTCAAAGTCTTCTCTCACACAATTACTCTTGTTCAAAAGCTTGAATCCTTCTCTGCAGGAACATACATAATCTCCAGGTGTATTTACACATTCCTGGTCACAGTAACCACTATCGCATTCATCATGGTCAACGCATATTTTTTCTCTTTCTTTTTCTTCAAGTAAGAAACCATCGGGGCAGTTGCACTGATCGTCGTTGTTGGGGTCACATTCAGCTGGGCACTGGAATTCCGTACACTGCATCTTACATTTGCTCATGTCCTCCGTCGACTTTATGAATCCCTCATAGCATTCACATTCATAACCACCTTCAATGTTATTACATTCGTGCTCGCATGGTGCAGACACGCATTCGTCCTCATCAACACAAACCCCATTTTCATTGCTATAGCCGGGCTTGCAGTCTTCGAAAGGCTTTACAACTTTAAATGCCAGCTCAGGTTCCTCCTTGCTGCATGTGACTCGGTTGCTGTCGAGTTTAAATCCCGGCTGACAGCTGCATTCGAAGTTTTTCCCGTTCGAACCACACTTATAATCACATCCACCACCAAAAACCTCACAACTCCAAGGCGCCTGAATCCAAACGCCGTCGAAACAAATGTGTCTCGTTCTCAGCGGCGGCAATGTCGCATTGGTGCCTTTGGGAATTTCTTGGAGTTCGTTTGCCTTAAATCCCAAAGGAATTTCATATAATACGTCTGCTTCGTTGCTCAGCGGCTGACAGTAATCGGCATTGTCATATTCACACAAATATCCCTCGATTCTATCATCGCAAGGTCTTTCGGCCAACTTCTGAACTTTTTGTGATACCGATGCACATTGTGGAGAACAAATCGCTCGGTCGCTTTCCCAGTTTACGTAGAGGCTCGTATCATCTCCAGTGACCCATTTGTATCCCTTTAACCCGTCGTTTGAGCACTGATATCTCAGCCCAAGCCAAAAGTCTCCAGAAGTTCCCTTCAGCAACTTAGTAAGAACATCAGCCGATTTTTGGGTGCGTACGGTCATCAGATGCCCTCTTTTTTCCCGACAGACTTTCTGCGCCACATCAAAAGTCGCACTGTCTGTTTGGACGGAAAAGCATTTTCCCTCCACACAAAAACCTTCATCGATGTTTTCCCCGTTAACTCTCAGAACAACGAGCGCCAGCGCCATTCCTAGGATCTCTCTCATCTCTGCTGACACGTTATGTAACGATATTCACGAAGTTATGGCGAAGTGACCAGCGTACTTCACATTCATGAGTACGAGGTGTGCCGTGCCGCATTTATAATGACATCCATGTCTCCAAAAATTAAAGGAAGTTCGTGTTATCTGGCAGAGATCCCGGAGCTCCACTTAACTGTTCCTCTCTCTCTTTCTCTCCTCCTATCAGTCGGCGCGCATGTGTTTGGATATATGATATCCATCTGAGGATTTAATTTCCAAATTAGTTACCGCGAATAGATGTCGCCTTTTCGCCTAACTATGTTTTGGTCAAGCTATACTCTTCCTATCTTCCTAAAATAAATAGATAGATAGATATATAGAAGTTTTGTAAGATTGAGTAGTCATTTCAGTTGTGTAATTTGGGGTTTGTATTGAGTGTGGATGTCACAGTAGCCTAAGTAAGGAAAACATCAACATAATAAATTCAATATGTTTGAATGAGATTTAGACTATTTACAACCTTTTTCCAAGTTGATCCAGTGAGTAGTTAATTACTGGTATACACCAAAGGGTGGAAACGGACGCTTAATTTATCAGTGTCCTACAGTGTTCCTACAGTATATCATTGTTTCCATGAGTTCAAAGAAACTGGGTGTATATCGGTGGACTCAACCAAAGGAGTTTATTTAGATTTTGATACTACTAAAGGTCTGTAGGTGTGTGCATGATGACTGATAAAAAAAACGGCGTTGGTCAAAGAAAAAAAATGCAGCCTACCCTGACCCACCCTGAACTACTTTCTCCTCATTTCCTTTCTGTCACACGTCAAACAAATTGTACATTAATCATGTAGGAAGTTTTCATAGATCAGTCTCCAGAACAATCCATGAAAGGAAAACATTGCAAGAAGATTGTTTTATTAGTGACAAAGAATGAAAACAGAACATAAATCAGGCAGAGAGTGGGCGAAATTAAGTTTTGTAAGGATGCCTTGATTATTAAATACCAATCAAATCCATGTGATTACTGATTTTGGTTAAAGACAGGATATTCTGTCAGCATATTTAAATTTTCATTTGTGTGATTGTTGATTTTTCAATTCAGTGACATTCATGAGATGCTCCTGTTCTTATTTTGGTGACCTTTTCATGGCAGGAAATTGGAGGGAATTGTCATGAAACAGTCATTTAGTCCTTTTCCATTTTTAATCGGTGAGTTATGCACGGTCAAGCACCACTCATATCATCAAAATGTAATCATGCAGTCTAATTTAGAAATCGTTCCTTATCTTGTATTAGTTAGTGATATAATTTCTCAAATAGGGTGCAGTCAAATCCTTCCTGCTCAGGTATTGTAACAGCATTCTTTGTTACTTTCTTTCCAGTCATATCCTCAGGAAGAAAGGAAGGATGTCGTTCTTCTTTCTTTTACAGAGTACTGAAATTTTGTGCACCTAGAAAAAAGCAGTCGAAAGGCTCTGGATCTGGATCTTGATGAAACAATAAGAGAATCATTTGATAATGTTATCCTTTGTTTCACATCACAGTTAATGTTATCTGTATTGTAAAATAACTGTAAAAAACTAAACAAATTTACACCGTAAAATAACGTTTTCCATTTAAACAGTAATATACTGTAAAACAATGCATTCTGGGTAATATTATTCGTCATTTTCGAGAGAGTAACCTATAAGCTACTTTCTCGAAAACGACAGAATGCATTGTTTTTACAGAATATTACTTTGGTGTATTACAATGCATTCTGGGTAATATAATTTGTGATTTTTGAGAAAGTAGCCTATAGGCCTCTTTTCTTAAAACGACAAATATTACCCAGAATGCATTGTTTTTTGGGGTATATTACTGTTTCAATGGAAAATGGATTTACTGTGTAAATTTGTTTGGTTTTTTACAGTTATTTTTTAGAGTGCTGTGTGAAGAACAGACTTTAATCAGGACAAGACACAAATTCAATTTAAATTGTCATTAAAAAAATAAATTATCAATAAAAAAAATAATTTATTTCGTCATTCATTGGAAGTGTTAAACACAACCTCACAAAAGGACCTTCATGAACCTTTGAGTTATAAATTCACATTTCACACATTTCCATTGTGCTCTCACAAAGCCTGTCAAAAACATGTCCGGGTCATATTTTAACCAAAAATCGAAAGAATTGCCTTTAATTTTATATATATATATATATATATTAAAAATAAAGGTTCTTTAATGGCATCAATGGTTCCATGAAGAACCTTTAAAATTCATGGAACTTTTCCATTCCACAAAAGGTTCTTTATTGTCAAAAAAAGTTTAAATTTTTTTAAAAAGTTCTTCACATTAAGAAAAAATAGTTCTTTAAAGAATTATTCACTGAAAGGTTTTTTGAGAAACCAAAAATGGTTCTGTTGCATCACTGCAAAACCACAAAACATTATTTTTTAATAATGTTAAAGTTTATTTAGAAAAACTGTAATTTTTGTATTTTTTTCCTATTGATTTTGCCCTGGACATGTTTTTGGGGCATTCACTTTACTCCAGGTTTCTCTTGGATGACTGTGCAGCACTTCCAGTAACAGTTACAACAACAATCCCTCTAAAAACATCTACTAAATCACTCCGCTTCACCAGTTAACTTAACACACTATGTTCTTTTTAACCTATTCACCAATGTGCACATCCACCAAAAAAAATGAACATCCAAATCAAGGTCTGAGTGTTGCCGTCTCTACCCTTGAGAAAACAGATCTCTCCCTGCAGTCAAAGCCGTAAAACACATCCTCCCTTTCCTATGCTCTTGTTTTTGGAACCTGCTGACTTCTGACATGGGTTTTATTGCTTTGCCGTTCACAGACGAGAATCTGTTGCTAACACAGTGAGCTGCCTATGTAAGCAACATTTTAAGACATCACTCTTGACGCAAATGATTATCCTGAAGGTAGGCAACTCTTAAAATACCTTGTTGCAACATAAATTGCAGTTTCACTGAGAAGAAAATCTGAAAATGCAGATGAATTGAGATGAAATGCCGATATACAGTATCTGCAGCATGTGGCGTGATAGGGCTATGAAGAAATGGATGATTTAAATTTTAGTCCAGTTTGTTTACATTTCTAGGTTCCTGTTATTTACTTTTCAGGCATTCTGAAGGAAGGCATTCTGTGCCCAAAGCCCGTCAGCTGTAAAAATAAAATAAGGATTACTGAACTATATTATAAGAGAATACCATTTTAGTCTTTCTACTTAAAAAAATCACATTTAATTCAATGTGTTACTTGCCATTTCTTTGTAATTCTTTTCGAAATTCAAAATTTACTAGGAGTTTCTGAGTGACAATGGAAATCCAACACCAATTTATTTTTCAGTGCTGAAATGCTAAGGTTTGGAGGTGAAAAGCCACAATATGTTGAAGCAGGTTCAATAATGTTTTGGACTCTGCTGGACAGACAAACAGGCTAGAAACTATTTCTCCGTAGCTTTTTTGTTATGCAATTTAAGAACTATGAGGTAAAACTATGTGGTAAAAACAAGCATCCTACACAATGAAGACAGTTAGAGATGCATAATTCACTCTAAATGCATCAATTCACTCTGACCTGTAACACATTCTTCTATCATAATGTTTTCTTGCGTTAAATGACTTTGATGTATTGGAAGGATTTTTATTCTTAATTTTAAATCTCTCTGTACCTGGCAGGATAAGATAATGCAAAATCTGATTAATGACTCTAATTTTTTACACCGCAGTTTCTCAATACTTATCATTTCTGCTAGTGTTGGGGAGACTTTGCAATATGCATCACTTTTTCTTATACATATCTTGCAGTGATCACTAAATTTAATTCATATGGTGATATAATCCTATGGAAGGGAGTGAAAAGAGGGAATCATAAATTATAACATTTCCCAGAAAGTATTTCTTCCACATACAGACTTAAAGGTTCATCTTCTAATGAAAACATGACCGGTGTTTCCCCATGCAAACACAATGTTAATGCATTGCGAGTGTGCATGCAGTTTTTGAGGTGTTCTGAAGAGGTTTTAATGCATTGAAGAGCAATAGTGATAGTGATTATTGCTTTTAGCACACTCTCTTCGACTATAAAATATGACTGTAATTGACCACATAATTTTTCTGGTCTCTTTACAGTAAACAGTGAGGCCCCGACTGGGTTAAAAGGAAAACTGGATAAGCTCTGGAGCTCAGCGAGGATTTGGAGGACATCCAGTCTGTGCCTGCTGAAATTACTCCACTGGAGCTATGCAAAACGTCCTGGCCTGAGCGGTCCAGCATGATTCAATACCAGATGGCAGTAATTTAGCATTGGTCATTTTTATATAAGATATACATATGCATGAATGTTTACATTGGCGGTGCGCCTCAGAGTTGGGTGTTAAGCATATGATCCTTAAAGGAATAGCTTTTGTTACTGAAACAAAGCTTGCATATGACTTCAGAAGGGCTTGACTAGTCTCGGCCTCAGACGTCACACCCACGGACTGTTGGCTGAACATCTGACGCATATGGCACACTTATCTGGAAACACTTCAGGAGTTTCGAAGTCGTCATCTGGTTGGTTGAATTCTACAGGATGTCCGGGAGACGTGTGTGTCACAATCTTTAACGGCCTGCCTGGAAACAAATGCCATGACGCCAAACCCCCTCATGGAAGAAGAACGCTGTCATGTTTACAAGCGCTTACCAGGATCAACTAAACGCTGGATTTTCAAAAGTATGTGAAGTTCGCGGCTCCATTGTTACTGTAAACTTGCACAACGTTCTTGAATTAATCATTTATAGAAGCACGCCGGTCTGTTATTGTAGGGACATTGACTTTACATTTTCACGCTCCTAAACATGACGTAGAACAAAACGAACTGTGATTGGTTGCGTTACATTTCAGTCAAACGTCCTCTTGAGCGGTCCTTGGCCAATGAAAGCTGCGATGGAGTCCAGACCTTCTGCCGTCAGTCTGAAAAATATCAATACATATCGATATTGAAATATCTGAAACGCTTCCAATACTCATTTACCGCAGAATAGATAATCGAGACCAGCTGCTCTTCCTATCTCTCATCATTCCGACAGCGAGTCGACACACAAACCCGCCTCCTAATAAATTGAGTTATTTTTCGCTGCTTATTACACAGTCAATTACACACAAAATACTGTCAAAACGCCGGTCTTGGCAAGTATTCACGTAAACAGTTGAGAAAGAAAACGCATGTGTAACAGTAAAATGGATCAGTGCGTCAGGTCTTAAAGTGAAAGCAGCCTAATATACCTGCTGCCAAATTATGAGATAATATTAAAAATATCTATATGGCAGTTTTCGCCCATGGTATTGATGTCAAAATTGTGGCCAGAGAAAATAATGAGTGGCTAGTAACTTTGGAAAACTATTAAACACAGTGGCTGGTGAGCAAAAAAGTTAATGTCAAGCCATGTATAGAGCATATGTAAGCAATAAGGTACGAGGTTGTGCTGTATCGTAAATAAGTCCGCTTTGCATCGTGCCTAACAACGCCCTTCAGCCGTGACTTATTCATGATACAGCACTAGCCTCAAGTACCTTATTGCTTTTATAAAACGGTTACCACACAATACAAATATTAAAGCCAAAAATATGTATCAATGCAACTTTCATGAAGTAAACTTTCACTAAAAGCCCTCCTTCCGCCAGAAAAAATAGTCCCTGAATGTGAACAGCAACAGAAGTTACATTATTACGCCATTAGATGGCGGCAAAGACTGTCTTTATGAGTGTGTCAGTCAGTAGCGAAGACTTTTATATTGAAAAGACTGAATTGTTTTGAAAATGGAACAAGACGCAACTGACAAATGCTTTGACTAGTGCCGTCAGTCACGGGAAAACCCCTTAACTGTTAAAAGGACAAGATAATACATCGGACATTTAAACAGATTTTTTATTATGAACATAGGACTGACCTGAAGGAAAATGATAAATCTGAATGCAGGTAATAAACTCGATCTCTTTCTCACAATACTGTTCTACATAATACAGTAAGCTTCAATGAACAATATCAATTGAGAACATACAGTTTACATTGCTAAAAGTGGTTGCTAAGGGTGTTGTGTAGTGATACACAGAACCGTTGGGTGAAGCGGTGTTTTATCGTGAATAAATCGCAGCTATTGACCAATCAGAATCAAGGACAGGAACTAACCATTTTATAAATGGAATATAAGTCATGCGCTACTGTTATGGTAATTTCATTGTGTTTTGGGACTTTTACAGATGTGATCACCTCATGGAAGTTTCTTCAGAAATGATCTTTTTGTGTTCATATACAGCATGAGGGTGAGTAAATGGCTGAACTGTTCCTTTAATTCCTGAAACATCCTGTGTCTCTGGGTAGAGCTCCCCAACTGTGCTTATCGTATCATGAATAAGGACATCAGAACGATCCAAGTAGATGAAACCGAGCTATATTTAACTGGAATAGAGTGCTGCGGGCATGACATCAAAACCCACCGCTGGTTCACTCGAGATTTTCCTATGGGTTTTTATAATGGGGTTTTTCAATTTATGAGTGAAATAATGTCTGTGCTAAACATAACGTTTTGTTCTACAGTGTAAACTGCACACACACACCACAAATGTTCTTATCTAGTTATTTATTAGAAACTAAGTTTTTAAAAATAAACCTAACAGCTTCAAAATTCACATTTTCGATATGGGTGTGTGTGAATTACTTTGTTGAACAAAACATCCAAGCATCGTCAAGTTATGTTTACTACAGACCATATTTTACTCATAAACTGAAAAAACCCATAAGAAAATCTTGAGGGAACCGGTGGCGAATTAGTCTTCTGGGTTTTGATGTGACGCCTGCAGGACTCTGTGAAGGTCATGAAGCAATACGGCTTTAATATGCATAACTCAAAACAAGTTTTACTATTGAATTGGCCACAGGATTCCAGTAAGAGTAGAGAGAAGTAACAAAAACATTCCAGATTCTAAATTTAATCAATTCATTGTAATTCAAAAAAGTTCCTCCTCAAGTCTTCACTAAAGTTTGGAATGTTTTTGCAAAGAAATCTCTTCTGCTCACCAAGGCTGCGTTTATTTGACTGAAAACGCAGTAAAATCTGTAATACTGTGAAATATTATTACAGGTGTTTTCCATGTGAATTTATTCCTGTGATCAAAGCTGAATTTTCAGCATCATTACTCCAGTCTTCAGTGTCACATGATCCTTCAGAAATCATTCTAATATGATGATTTGCTGCTCAAGAAACATTTATTATTATTATAATGTCATTTACACCCTCATGTTGTTGCTGTATGAATGTCTTTCTTCCTTGAACACAAAAGGAGGCTTTTTGAAGGAACTTCATTCAGCTTTTTGGAGTTCATAGTGAACACATCTGTAAAGCTCCAAAAAAAGAAAGAAAAAAAACATAAAAAGATCATACAAGTTTTGCACAAGTCTTCTGATAGCGTTCTGTGATGAACAGGCAAAGTTTAAGTCATTATTCAGTCAAAATAACTGCATACAAGTTTGGAACAACATTAAGGACATGAACCTCATTTTATTAGTCATTATTAAAGTGACTCTACTGGAAATGCATCAGAAAACCAGACATTGCTACCAAGACGTTGTGAAATTTCGCAACCATACTGCGATGAAAGTCTTGTTTTACTATGATGCTATGATTTTCACTAACATGTCTGCAGTGAGTAATTGTCTGTCTGTCTTCCAGCTGCGCATGTTTCTGTCGTCGTGCAGCTGCACAGTGAGTAAAATACTGTGATGTCATCGCTGACGTGCCTCTTGTGACAAAAATATCATTATAAAACATTTTAATAGTTTTAACCATTGTCTGCCTAGAAAAGTCCCACCTTTTCTACAGAATAAGGGTGTTAATGTCAAAATGAGTCTAAAAATAATTGTTCTGTGGTAATCACCAGTATGTCACAGAAAGTATTATTTTAGTATTATTTATATAGTATTATAGTATCTATTAATATTTTAAATTAGCTTTTATTATTCTTTTTAGCTTTCATTTTAGTTTAAGTTTTAGTAGCCTAATTTTGTTTTGGATTTAGTTTGATTTTTATTAGTTGAATTTTTTTATATTTCTATTTAACTTTTTATTTTTTCAAAATCTCTTATTTTTTTAAGTTTTAGTAATTTTGTTTTGGTTTTAGTTTGATTTTTATTCATTGTATTTTTTTATTTCTATTTAATTATTTTTATTTTTGATGGATTTTTTTTTGCTATTTTAGTACTTCAACTTATTAATTACTTATTTAATTATAAAAATTTTTGTGTACATTTTTAAGTTTAAGTTTTTCATTATATATATATATATATATATATATATATATATATATATATTAGGGATGCACGATATATCGGCCACCATATCGGTATCGGAGAATTTGGAAATAGGAGAATTTGGCTAATATATTAAAGCCGATAAATTATGGATTATTTCCTTCAGCTGAGACACTTCAGATGCGTACTGTTTGCTATTATGGTTTGAAAATGATTGGAGTCATCCAGAAAATACAGTTAAATGCAACATGTGCAGCGCAAATCTGTCATATCGGCTACATAAAATTATAATGAGAACATCAGTTGTATACTTGGGACATGGCTTTTAGTGGTGAGACTTTTGTTTTTGTAATCAGTCTCTCAAAAATGATATATAAATTTGGATTTAGATTTATCGGCCAATATATCGGTTATCGGCTTTCAGATATAAAGAATTATTGGTATTGGCCAAAACTTTAATATTGGTGCATCCCTAATATATATATATATAAATATATATATATATATATATATATATATATATATATGAAATATAAAGAATTATCGGTTATCTGTATCGTCAAAAATTTTCATATCGGTGCATCCCTAATATAGAACATCATTATAATTGTGTGTTTGGGACATGGCTTTTAGTGGTAAGACTTTTGTTTTTGTAATCAGGCACTCAAAAATTATTTAAAAATCTGGATTTAGATTTATCAGCAAATATATCTGTTATCGGCTTTCAAATATAAAGAATTATCGGTTATCAGTATCAGCCAAAATTTTCATATCGGTGCATCCCTAATATATATATATAGCTTTATTACTGATAGCTAATAGTTTTAGTTAACAACAACTGGTCCCAGATCATGCAATATTAAACCAGAAACATTCCTTTACATTTCAATGTTCTTACTTTCTCTATCATGCATACACATTTCATCATAAATATACACTTATAGATGGCATGAAGCGTATTTATATTTGCAAATCCATATTTCTTATGGATTTTTATCTGCAGAAATGTTTTGGCTTCTCAAACGGTGAACAAAAAACATGCAATGCACCAATTTTGAAATATTAAGAGAGAACTTATAAGTTAAAAAAAGTTAAATTCATATGCTCAGAACAGTTGTCTACCATTTCCTGTTTCACAGCACTGACTTCTTGACATAATTTACTACTAAAGGTCAAAATATGTTATTTATCACTGATGAGCAAAACAATCTTGGGAAGAACGATGATCTCAAACACAGATATTCCTACTTATAATTCCCTAAATAGTGAGAACATCCTTTTTTTCCCTCTGAAAGTAGGAACAGATGGAGATTATGAAGCTTCCAATAGGACAAAAAAAAAAAAAATACAGTGATTTTAGCAGACGGTGCAAGAATCAGTTTGTTTGTGTTTGTGATGTAAATTATATGTGTGCAAACTATTGTATGGACCAAAAATCTAAATATCTTCTTATATGTTCTGGAGAAGGAAAAAAGTCATGTTTCATTTTTAAGTGATCATGCCAAGTGCCAAATGTGTGTAAAAAAGGACATTGTGATGGGGACAAAATATATGCCTATTTTTAAATAAAAATAATGCAAAATGTCAGTGGATTTGCAGTCTGATTGGTTCTGAAAAGGCTCCGATATGGTGCACAATAGTGTTTTTGTATGAACAACCCAAGTTCAAATCCGGCTCTGGTAATCTCTGATCACACCATCCTTCCTTTCACCTTTTTGATCAATAACGATCTCAAATGAAGTGCAAAATATAGTTTCAAGTTTGATACCCTTCTTAATGATCCATTGATGCATTTGGCACACACTTTCATACAGCAGCTTACACAGATTATGCATTTATCTGTGTTTTCTGGAAATCAAACCAGTAACCTTGACTTCACCAGTTGAGGTACAGGAACACCTCAACGCGAGCCAAACACAATGCTTTTCCCTACGGACACATTTGCTGTACTGTTTCTGTACAATAGACCTATAAGTTTTAATACAAGCAGGGTTTTCCTGTTTCTTGTTTGTTGCCATCGAAAAGCTGAGGCACTGAAGCCGAAACATATTTTTAGTCACCTGGTCTCGAAACACCTCTGGATGACCTTCCATGAACGTCTGTAAAGCTCTTGAAAAGTGACAATAGTTTTCCTGGCTCTTTAGTAGTCGTACTTGAGTTTAGGAAATGACTCCTTCCCTGAGGAATTACACTTTTTCTGATCTATTGATGAGTTAAGAACTAGTTTTGTTGGTTATATATAATTGTACAGCATCTGCGAGCTTCATTTGGCCAAGCTATTGTTTTTAATGATGTCTCCTCTGAGAAACGGCATTGAAAATCGTGTTGGATCGGAGATCGTTTCTTAAAAGTGCTGGAAAGTTCATGGATGTATTCATGGAAGCTGGTGACAGGTTGTTGATGTGAGCTAAACACAATGTTAACACAAAAAAACAACGATGTTCTTCTGGGATTTGTTCGTATTCACATTTACTACGAGATTTTACACTTCTCAGTGATTTATAATTTCTTTTTGGTACAACAGCTTGTCATTTCTTCAACTTCAAGATTGTCATACTTATTGAAAGTCTACTATTTTGAACAAAATGTCATTGGCACTCATTTTATTTTAGTAATGTGATGTATTTCTGAGTGAAACAAAATATTCAATGAAAAAATGTTGTTTTATCCATCAGGTATAAATTGGATGGTGAAAAGAGTTTCTGCAAGACATATCAAGGGCATTTTACTTTTGAGTATTTGGAAAATGGAAAGCAATAAAAGAAAATCCTGAACATGAAAAACAGATGGAAGTTTTGTTGACTCGTTATAATGTTTTACTCTGAAATAAGGGTTGAACAGTTAAGAAACTAATTCATCCAATAAAATGAAAACAACCTTTTTATAAGACTTTATACTTGTTCTTTAATGAATGAAAAACAAAATAGTTTATTAAACTTTAGCACTTTCCAAAGATGCAAAACGCTGTGAAGACTTTAACATTTAGTAATGGGAGACACTTTTCACCATCTAGGCTAATCGATTCCTAACGAGTAAAATTCAGCCCTACACTTTTTTTTTTTTTTTTTACTGTTACATTAACTTAATATTGTGTGTCATTTAAAACTGAAATATGTAGCCTAATAATGAGTAACTGCACTAGTGCACTGTTCTTTAATTTTACATGCTAAATAAGTTATATTTAAAGTCCCCGTGAACCGGAAGTTGCAACCGACTTTACCTGGCTGTACGGGCGGTACGCAGGGAAGGAGACCGGAGGCCATTACATGATAGGCTGAGAGGTGCCGCACGTGATTAAGTTAGCCGATACACTTTCTCCACTGGTAAGAGATACAGACCCTCTCATCTCCCTATAATAATACAATCTCTGACTTTACTTCAGTGTTGTGATGTATTTCCAAGTTAAACGGAATACTGAACAGAGAGCAGGGTTTTATTTAGCGCATCTCCTCTTCTCATAGCAGACTGACGGTTGGAGGAGGGGAGTGTCAAACTGACGTCATCAGAGAGGAAGCGCCATTCCAGAACAGAAGCAAATTTCAGATTCTGATTAACGTTAAAGTAATTTTTTTTTCTGTGTATTCAATTGCACGGATTAATTGTTCACCACAAGACTAGCAAAAAAAAGTAGCTAAATAGGGTCAATTTTAATTTCATGACGACTTTAACATGTGTTAAATTGAACGGCTAAGTAGCCCCGCCTCTTTTCAGCGCTCCGCCCGTTGTGTTCTGTCTCTTGAACCGGTTTGAATTTCCACAGCAAAAGGTAAGATCTTATGGATTTACGAATAAACCACTCGTTTTAAAATCTTCCCGGTCTACTGACATTTGTTATGAGATCCTTCAAATATTACAATGCTCTTGATAACTTTCGTTAACTCTACAATAAGAAAATCCACTTCACCAGCTAGGCTACTAGACCCTTTTCACAGGCTGTGGTGACGCGTTTTAACGGTCATCAATATCGTAAATCCTGCAAAGTTTTTTTTTGTTTTCATTTAAAAAAAAAAAAAAAAGTAGCCTATGTTTATAATTAGTATTATATTACCGTTGCATTACAAAAAAAAAGAAAAAAAAAAAAAAGAAAACTAGTTAAAGCTGCTGTGAGGGTGTTTCTAATACAGAGGCTATGGAAATGACGGTAAAAATGACATCTTTCTCTCTTCTGACTGCTCAATCGCTCTCTATTTTTTATGAAAACACTATTGTGGAGTTTTTCTTTTGCTATTTGTACAAATGGAAACACAAAAAATGTATTTATCGAAGTCTCATTCACTGCTATAAAAGTTTACCCAACTATATTCCACTTATGAGAAACACGGAAATATGAAAAGGGTCTAATACTGTTTGACAGCGATGGCATGTCCCAAATGGCACACTTCATGTGCACTTTCGTTCTTGTGGACTTACAATGGCCGCTGCGGGCACATGTCCATTAAGTCCGCAAGACCGTAGGGTGTCCCATTGGTCATTTAAGCTTAAAGAAGGGTGCTCGTGAGCTCCCCCTTTGCGGCTGCTATGCGCCCTCGATGTGCACTTCTGCTGAGCCCACAAGGCTGGCCCTGTCCCAAATGGCACACTTCTATGCACTTTCGGTCGATGGCTGCCGCGTGTGCATGTCCGTTAAGTCCACAAGACTGTAGGGTGTCCCATTTGTCAATTTTAGGCTTCAGAAGGGTGCTCGTGAGCGCCCCTTTTGCGACCGATATGCGCCCTCGATGCGCACTTTTGCTGAGCCCGCACTGGTGCGAGACTTCTTCCCGACAGTCAAAGCGACGTTACGTCACGAAAGTGCGGACTCGTAGGAAGGCCGTGAGTGTTTAGGGTGCCATTTGGGACTGGGCCACTGAGCTATACACAGAGGACTTTACCCGACAGTCAAAGCGGCATTACGTCGTGAAAGTGCGGACTCAGAGGAAGACCGTGAGGGTTTAGAGTGCCATTTGGGACAGGGCCATAGAAATATACAGAGCTACGGCAAAAATATAAGTTCAAAATTTAAATTCGCGTTTGTTTCTCTGGCGCATAAGTTCCATAGATGAGACTAATTGGTTCCAGTGCCACAACTTGAAATTAGTTGGAACAAATTTATTTTTGAATGGTCAACTTAAAAATTTGTGTTAATGCTACAAAAGAGCTATTCTAACTCGATTTAGTTCAACAAAATTTCATTCACTTGTCACAACCCAATCTGTTGTGTTTTTGTTAAGCCAAAACCTTTGTTTTTAGCGTGCATAATTTAAATTTGCCGATTAACATCAACTGCAAGGTATAATTTTTTATTTGTTTAGAAAATTTTGTAATATTTTTCATATAGTTTAAACGTCTAATAAACCTCAGCATCAGGAATGTAATATTTCAATCAGACCTATTTCAAGGGCAGATTTAGTCAACACACCATTCTCAAAGTGCATTTCTAAACCTCACGTGGATGTGGACTTCATGGGTTTCGTGCCGAGTCAACACCCCATAGCCGTGCCATCTCTGTTTCTGGGCAAAAAGATGGCATTTCCTCAATGATAGCTGCTTCCTCAATCTGTCTCCAGCTGTCACACACAAGGTCCTTTTCAGAGTTTGAAGGTTTACTTTGAATTGCATTAAAGGGGTGTAATTTATTAAAATACTAGCTTACTTCAATATACAAAGTAAACCAGATTTGTTTGTTTGAGTGTCTAGACCAGTGACAATGGCTTCATCTGAAATTGCATACTTCACTACTTTGGCGATAAAACAGTATGTGACAAAAAAAATATCCCTCCATCCGTGTCCCAAGGCACAGTATGTTGAAAAGTGTATGCCAAAAGTCCCCGAATGGTCCACTATTTCCGATAGATTTCCGAAGTGTGGATCTGTGCACACTATAACGGCTAATATTGCTGACAGAACAGAATGCTACCATGCATTAATATATTTAGAAAAAACGATGGCAAGTTCCGCTTCATGGCGACCTTAAGTCTGTCCAGTGAGAAGCCTGTTTTTTTACAGTTCTGTCTGGTGACGCCAAAAGAAGCAGAAATGACACACTGACATTAAATTAGAGAAACTCAAATAGTGTCATTTCTGATGATGACACCAGTTACTCATGATATATTCACTGATCTGTGCACATTTAGGACCATCTGCTCTGATGCAACAGGGATTTGCCAAAGAAAATATGAACATCTGTTAGTCAAGGCTTGGTTTGTCAAGGATTTATGTGGATCTGTTGTTCTATTTCCTGTAGCTCATCTGGCGATATTTTGATTCCCTTGGAGCACAAACTGATTCAATTTATTTCTTGACGTTGATTTAGATAATAATAAGTTGGACAGATGTATAAATGCAAATGAGGAAGAATAAACAAAAATGTTGTTCGACACCATGATACATTAGGAAGTTGAGACAGCTGCAAGATAATCGAAATACAAATTATTTTTTAATGTTTTTTAAAATAAATATATGCTCACCAGTACTGCATATTTGATCAAAAATACAGTAAAATTGTGAAATATTATTACAATTTAAAATGACCATTTTCCATGTGAATATATTTTAAAATGTAATTTATTTCTGTGATTAAACCTGAATTTTCAGCATCATTACTCCAGTCTTCAATGTCACATGATCCTCCAGAAATCATTCTAATATGATGATTTGCTGCTCAAGAAAGATTTATGATTATTATCAGTGTTGAAAACAGTTGTGCTGATTCATATTTTTGTCTTTAATGAATAGAAAGTTCAAAAGAGCAGTATTTATTTGAAATAGAAATCTTTTGTAACATTATAAATGTCTTTAGTGTCACTTTTGATAAATTTTATATGTCCTTGCTGAATAAAAGCATTAATTTCTTTAGAAAAAAAAAAAAAAAACAGTAGTGTATTTGGGATAGATGTTTATTAAATGATTACTTGACAGCAGCTCCATGTAAATCTCATGGGAAAGAGCAAAGATAGAGGATTGTGTGGAGTCCAAAGTCCCGGATAGCTGAAATGATCGGAATGTGGAATGTGATTCATGGCTCAGTTCTTCCACAACAGATACGCTGGTTTTGCTTGGCTGAATATTCAGGTTCCAAGCAAAAAAAAAGTCATTACATAATGGCACTAAAGAAATTAACCGTATTATTTCATTATAACTTGTCTATGTATTACATAAACTCAATCCAGTAGACAGGCCACACACTGACACATGCTGCTTGGAATGAAGCACATGCCCGAATCATTTCCGCCCATCGTTTCCAATCTGTCAAAGACCACCAGACTCTCCCACCCAACCACTCCAGAAACCAGCTCTTTTTACTCAAGTTTAATTACTTGATGTTCTCGCTTTGAATGTTCAGACATAAACGGTGCGTGTTTTCATGGGCTGAGAGAATCAAAATGATACCAGACAGACTGTTATTCTTCCCTGACAACAGATACATGTGCATTAAACTACAGAAACAAAAATCTGAACACAATAAAAAACTGTTATCACTTTACAGTAAGGATCTATTTATTAACGTCAGTTAACTAACTAAGATTAATAAATGCAGTAGAAGTAGGCCTATTCATTGTTAGTTCAAGTTAATTTCAACATAATGCATTTCAAAATCAAAGCTGTATCTGTTAACATCATTTAATGATGATCTTTGAACTGCAACCCGAATTCCGGAAATGTTGGGACGTTTTTTTAAATTTGAATAAAATGAAAACTAAAAGACTTGCAAATCACATGAGCCAATATTTTATTCACAATAGAACATAGATAACATAACAAATGTTTAAATTGAGAAATTTTACACTTTTATCCACTAAATGAGCTCATTTCAAATTTGATGTCTACCACAGGTCTCAAAAAAGTTGGCACGGGGGCAACAAATGGCTGAAAAAGCAAGACATTTTGAAAAGATTCAGCTGGGAGAACATCTAGCAACTACTTAAGTTAATTGATATCAGGTCTGTAACATGATTAGCGATAAAAGGGATGTCTTAGAGAGGCAGAGTCTCTTAGAAGTAAAGATGGGCAGAGCTGTGAAAGAGTGCATAAAAAGATTGTGGAAAACAATGTTCCTCAACGTCAAATTGCAAAGGCTTTGCAAATCTCATCATCTACAGTGCATAACATCATCAAAAGATTCAGAGAAACTGGAGAAATCTCTGTGCGTAAGGGACAAGACCGAAGACTTTAATTGGATGCCCGTGGTCTTCGGGCCCTCAGACGACACTACATCACTCATCGGCATGATTGTGTCAATGACATTACTAAATGGGCCCAGGAATACTTCCAGAAACCACTGTCGGTAAACACAATCCGCTGTGCCATCTGCAGATGCCAACTAAAGCTCTATCATGCAAAAAGGAAGCCATATGTGAACATGGAAGTGCCGTCGTGTCCTGTGGGCCAAGGCTCATTTAAAATGGACTGTTTCAAAGTGGAAAAGTGTTCTATGGTCAGACGAGTCCAAATTTGACATTCTTGTCGGAAATCACGGACGCCGTGTCCTCCGGGCTAAAGAGGAGGGAGACCTTCCAGCGTGTTATCAGCGTTCAGTTCAAAAGCCAGCATCTCTGATGGTATGGGGGTGCATAAGTGCATACGGTATGGGCAGCTTGCATGTTTTGGAAGGCACTATGAATGCTGAAAGGTCTATAAAGGTTTTAGAGAAACATTTGCTCCCCTCCAGACAACATCTATTTCAGGGAAGGCCTTGTGTGTTTCAGCAGGACAATGCAAATCACATACTGCAGCTATTACAACAGCATGGCTTCGTAGTAGAAGAGTCCAGGTGCTGAATTGGCCTGACTGCAGTCCAGATCCTTCACCTATAGAGAAAAATACGTCAAAGATGACCACAAACTCTTCAGCAGTTGGAAACCTGGCAACAATGGGACCAAATTCCAACACCAAAACTCCAGAAACTCATAACCTCGATTCCCAGACGTCTTCAAACTGTTTTGAAAAAAAGAGGAGATGCTACACCATGGTAAACATGCCTCCGTCCCAACTATTTTGAGACCTGTAGCAGGCATCAAATTTCAAATGAGCTCATTTTGTGCATAAAATTGTAAAATTTCTCTGTTTAAACATTTGTTATGTTTTCTATGTTATATTGTGAATAAAATATTGGCTCATGTGATTTGAAAGTCTTTTAGTTTTCATTTTATTCAAATTTAAAAAACGTCCCAACATTTCCGGAATTCGGGTTGTAAAATGAATTAAAGAACTGCATTTTTATTAACTAACACTGACAATGATTAATAAATATTGTAAGAAAAATATTGCCCAATGTTAGTTTATGTTAGCTAATGCATTAGCTAATGTTGATAAATGACACTTTATTGTGAAATATTACCAGAACTCTGGCATACAATAAACTGTGTTTTCAGGAGAGAAGCCTGTTTTAATAAACGTCAGGTTGGGGCAAGGATTTTATATGTTGTAATTTTATACTATAAAGATATATTATGCAATTATATTGCATTATGTATTATATTATTAATGTAATATTTTTAATGTTACAAAATCACTGTTAGGCAAAACAATGGTTTGATCTTTTTGTATTTGCTTAGTTTTAACTGTTTCTTCAGTTGATTTGATTGTTTTATGGTGTAATTGCTGTTCCACTGCATGTGATAACATGCCCCGCTTTAGGGGTCAATGTGTTTAATAGACTGAACCTTTTTTTTTCTTGAGCAATAATGGTGCAAATGTTCAATAGTTTTTTAAGGCTTTAAACTTTGTCTTCACAAAAAAACTTGCATTATATACTTTGAAAAAGGTGCAATGTGTGACAACTTACCCCGGTCTCCACTATAAAGAAATGAGTTTATTTCAGAGCCCTTTTGTTGTGGTATTATGTAATGAAATGATTTCACTAGTGCATTACTAATGAGTGTACCGTGATTTCGTAAAATGTGGCGGCGACGTCATCATCATCATCATATTATTATTATTTGAATTCTCTTTGTTTTTGTAGTAACCTGGCAACCAAGTGTGATCTCCACCCAAACACTGCATTGCCAACACTGATGCTCTCAGATGACAGTCGTTGCTGTCGTAGTGTGGCTTCATGCGATACGTAATTAGCCTGTTACGTAAGCACGTGGACAACGGTCATCCTCTGACACTCGTGCTTCATCAGTTTCTGTCCCAACCCTGGGGAATACACTCTGATTTAACCGTGTTTCCTTTTGTTTTCACATCCCACAGTTTTCCTCGCTGATGCATACCGCTGTTTCTGTGCTGTGATTGAGAACAGATGTTTCGGCCTCTCGTGGCAAGACACAGATTCCTGTGCTCCAAGAAATCCCCCTCAAACACTGCTGTTGCTAAACCTGATATCCTTTATTGCACATAAATAAATGCCAATGTCCTGTAATGTCACACCACATGAGCTGGACATAATATTAGTTCCATATACTGTATGCATTAAAGGCTGTATTGCATTTCTGTCCATTATTGCTTCTGATTTTGATGATTAGTAAACTGGTTACACACATCTCTCTGAAACCATCAGATTAATGCCAGTGTTTTCTATAAATCTTTTTGGCTTCTCAAAACAGCACACAGCTGCAGTAAAATATTTGACTAATATTTGGCACCTTTTTTGTGCTGGCGTCTTTATTCTTTTTCTTTTTGGAACATGTGAACATTTTTTCTGGCAGGAAATGTAGGAAAAGTTTGTTCAAAACAGGGTTATTAACTAAAACCAAAACCATAAAAAACAAAAACATTTTTGCTACTTGAAATAAACTGAACATGAACTGGGGAAAAAAAGAAGAAGAAAAAAAAAATATATATATATATATATATATATATAACTTACTCTATTTCAGCTAGTTTATTTAGTTAATTTGATGTACTAAAATAACTAAAACTGAAACTAAAAAAATAATTAAAAAAACATGTTTTAAAAAATGTCAAAAAGACATCAAAATACTTTAAAATTAAAATGAATTAAAATTAATTCAAAATATGAATGAAAACTCTGTGAATGAAATAACACTGCCTTCAAAACACTGTAAAATATTTAAAAGCTCAAAAAAAGTGAAAGCAAAAGACATGTCAATGCAAAGGGGAAAACTAATTCTGCATTATGCAACAATCAGAAAGCATTTTATTATTTAAAGAAAGCTCATAAAGAGGAATAATGGATGTTGACACTAAAGTCAAAAATCACTGCATTATGTAATAATCAGTAGGATTTAATCAAATCCACCCATAGAACTGTGAACAATACTCCCCTGTCTGACATGCTATGAAAACGTCCTGCCAAAAGTTTGCATGAATTTTTAGAGGTGCACCATAACATCTGCTTTTATAAAATACTGGCAACAGCAATGGTAAGACTTTATTTTGATGGTCCCCTTTAGACATTCTGCTACCTATAAGTAACTTATGCTACATGTCAACTAACTCTCATTAGAGTATTAGTAGACTGTTAGGTTAGGGTTAGTAGAATAAGTTAAAATGTACTTGCAATGTTAGGCTACGTTCAGACTGCAGGCAAAAGTGGCCCAAATCCAAATCCGCCACTTCCATATGTGGTCCTAAATCTGATACGGATGTCAGATGTGTTGCAACCTCAGTCTGAACAGTCAAATCGGAATTCATGCGTCACTCTAGATCAACATTCGTCACAATTCTGCACTGATGGACATAACTCTAAATATTTGACATATCGGTAGTTCTTTGAATATGGAAGACGGCAGTGAAGTTAGTCAGTGGAGGGATGGTGAGCCGTTATACTCATACTGTAAGTATTAGGTCGTGTGTCCGCCAAAGCCTTTTTAGCCAGCTGAAAACACTAGGCACTACGATCTGTGAGCACTTGAGAGCAGATAGTTAGTTTGTTTGTAACAGATAGTGTGTTTCTGTTTCTATATAAAAATGTTGATACAATTTAAAGTATTTGCTCTGGCTCTTGTTTTTCCGGTATTATGCTTGTTGTTGTCAGCTGTTGACGTTGTACAAGCAGAAGGTGGTTGGTCGGTGTTGTATTTGTCCCGCCCCTCCTCCACTGTGATTGGACGGCTGGGTACAAAGTGACAGTGATGAGCGCTGCATTTTACCCAAAGTTGAACATTTGTCAACTCTCAGCGACCAGTAAAAAACGCAGAGCGCTCAGACAGGTTTTCCTGCAGAATTGGGCTACTTTAACACTGTTGCCGTGGGTTGTTTTTCATGTCCACGGGTTGATGCGACTCTAAATAACATGATATTTAGCCCCTGGCATGTGACTTTTACCAAGGGAACCCCACCAAAAATGCGGATTTTACCCCTCAGAAGGCGATTTTTACCGGGGGAGCCCCCTGAAACACAATTGGGCTAGTTTTGAGTAGCAATTGGGCGGGTTTTGTTGTGAAAACCTGGCAACGCTACGCTCAGTGCTTCAGCATGAAGTAGTCGCTCAGTGCCTCGTTACTCTCCTGGCGTTTTAAAAACGCGGTGCTCCCATTAAAAAAACTATTGGAAAAATACGCTAGCTGCTGGAAAAAACGCTTTGCGCTAGCCAGCTGAAAACACCTAGCTGTGACAGGTAACAAACATTGAGCGCTCAACATTTGAGCATGAAAAAGACGCTCAGCACCTTGTTACGCTCCTGGCGCTTTAAAAACGTTAACCTCGGAAAAAACGCTTTGGTGGACACAGGACCTTACGGTGACAGCTTTATACAAGCAAAACATGAGGAAAAACTGTACGAGAAAATGTTGCCTCATTTCTCATCATTCTCGCCTGTGTCCTCCTTTATTGCCTGCGCACAAATTCGCTGGCTTCCGCGGCATATAACCTTATAAATGAACGCGTACATGCTGACTTGAGTAACCTTCATGTTTATTTCCGTATGATAGCATGCTGTGTGAAAATCAGACCGCCGTGCAATGAATTCTAATGTAGGCAAGGCCGCGAAGGATCGACCTTTTGAATTCTTCATTGCCCAGGAAACAAAGGATGCATTTTGAGGCCGCATTTCAAGGAGCCTTCAAATTGGGACACCCTTCGTCGCAATGCTGTGATGCAATCTGCCTTTGAATGTGGCCTTTGTAGGATGCTGCCTCTGAATTGACCCTTCGCCGGGAGTTTGATTGACAAGCGATCTAACCAATCATAACGCCGAATCCGCCATTTTGTCTGACAAAGCAGTCAGGAGTTAGAAGATTAACCTTGAACTTGAACCTGAAAAATGGTGTTTATTGACGTCTTTCCGCGTTTGAAACAACATACCTTCTTATGTTCATTCATGTTTATTTGATGATATAAATTAACTAGTAGGAAGAGATGATCGGTTCACAAGCCGCTTAAACTGTCATGACACATTAAAGAGCCACAAAATGGTTTTTATTGTTCAAATTTTTTAAAAAAATACACAATTTGAAAGCTGGGACTTTGTTTAATATAATAAGTAACCTGCTCTGTCTTGTCTGTCGACGTGTAGTCAGTGTCCTCTTTGCTCCGCAATGTATTTTACACTGCGTGTGGCATGACGGCGCCATGGCTTGTCGGACAAAGCAACAGTAACTAAGGGAACAATGTTGTTATAGTTCTTCTCTGCATGTGGGTCAGTTCAGGGGCGGTATTCACAAAACATCTTAAGGCTAAAAGTAGCTCCTAACTTGCCGATTTAAGAGAAACTCTTAAAAATAATGGGCGTGCCAGTCCTAATTTTAGGAATCCTAAATTTGTACTCTAAGAGTATTTCACAAAGCATTTTAGCGCTAGAACTAGCTCCTAAATCTGTGAAACGTTAGGGGTAGTCAAGAGGACTCCTAAATCACTAAGACCAAATCACAAACAATCCTAATCCACCGAAAGACACTGTACACCATTGAGGCAATAGCGATAGAGCTTTAGGTGCTGAAACTTTTCTTCATAAATGCAATAAATATTTTGATTTATAAATTTGGATCTACGATAAAACGGCAAAAATAAATCTTTAATAAATAAATAATGTCTGACTACCTGTGGCAGTTGTTTTTTCACGAGTTCACACTTACAAATGATCAAATAGAGTCAAAAAAATATATAATAAGTGTATATGGTGTGCTGTCCAAGCTGTTCGAGGGCTTCAAGCATGGAATTTAGCCCAAACCCAGAGTTTTCCCCCATATCCCCAGCCGAGAGTGAGAGAAACGGGGTGGCGGAAGGATGCAAAAAACTGTCGAGGTAATAGGTGAGTCGACTCTCGTCTGTGTGTATATATATACCTCCTCTCAAACTGATTATAGACCATTTGAACGTTCTCCTCCCAAACTTTGTTTATTTGTCGCTTGATTTCTGCATTCTCTCGAGACGCAGACATGAACATACACTTTTTTAATTAGTGACACTTAGCCTACATTTTAAAACCTTTATTTGAATATGGCAACATGAAACCTCATTCTACAATATTTCTATGATTAAATCTCTGACAGAGACTCCTCCCATTAGCCAATGACTATGGGCATAGTTAGAAAGTGTGTTGACATCATCCATAGCAACGAGGTCAACCCCACCCTTACTCTTAGCTTAAAGGATTAGTTCACTTTCAAATAAAAATTTCCCAATAATTTACTCACCCCCAAGATGTTCATGTCTTTCTTTCTTCAGTCGAAAAGAAATTAAGGTTTTTGATGAAAACATTCCAGGATTTTCCTCCTTATAGTGGACTTCAATTGGCCCCAAATGGTTGAAGGTCAAAATTACAGTTTCAGTGCAGCTTCAAAGGGCTTTAAACGATCCCAGACGAGGAATAAGAGTCTTATCTAGTGAAACGATCGGTCATTTTCTAAAAAAAAATAAAAATGTATATGCTTTATAAACACAAATGATCGCCTCGCAAGTGCTTCCGCCTTCGGTATTCTTCAAAAAGCTTATGCTGTATGTCCTACACTTTCCCTAGGCGATCATTTGTGTTTATAATGCATATACATTTTTATTTATTTTTTTATTAAATGACTGATCGTTTCGCTAGATATGACCCTTATTCCTCGTCTGGGATCGTTTAAAGCCCTTTGAAATTTTGACCTTCAGGGCCAATTGAAGTCCACGATAAGGCGAATAATCCTGGAATGTTTTCATCAAAAACCTTAATTTCTTTTCGACTGAAGAAAGAAAGACATGAACAACTTGGATGACATGGGGGTGAGGAAATTATCAGGAAATTATTATTTGAAAGTGAAGTAATCCTTTAAGACGTCTATTCCTAAATAAAAGTTTGTCTCTGAAGTTTTGTGAATAGTTTTTAAGAGGAAACTCTTAACTAAGAACTTTTACTGCCATTTACTGTCAACTCTTAGTGGTAAGATAAAATGTTTTGTGAATACGGTCCCTGGACTGTAACCAGTTCACACTCGAATCTCATATTGGCCACATTTAAAAGATAATGTGAAAAATCAGATCTGACCATAAATTAGAAGACTGAATCCTGGCGAGCAGAGATAACATCCCCTCCAAAGACCTGTTTTGGAAAGACATTCTGTTTCTATCTTGAGGAAACAATAAAATCCATTATTAGTTTTGGAGCCGTCTGTGCCATTGTTTCACATTGCTGTAAACAGAATGTTAATCTTTATAAAAATATTGAATTAATCATATGGACTAGACAGTCCGAACGAGAAAATCAAAACAGGTGAGCACTAAGGAGATAAGATAACGGCAGTTATCAGTGCAAGTCTGAGAAAAACAAATGAGCTGGTTTGAGAGTTAAATGTTAAACGATTAAATAAATGTCAATGATCCAGTAAAACCCACAAACTGTGCTTTACTGCACAACGTTTTCATCACTTACCAACACATCTTAGAAGAAAGGGTTCTGTCAGGAGCTTCATATATAGAACGTTTCAGTGGTTCATACACTCTAAAAAATCTTGGATTATTTTTTCTATCCAAGTCCTGGGTTGAGCCTTTTTTTTGGGGTTATTTTTCAGTGTTTGGGTAGTTTTTGTGTTACCCAGATCCTGGGTCAGACGTAACAACCCAGGGGTTGAGTTATTTATGGCGAGCTTTTTGCGACCTCTTCAGGCTCCGTCAAATTGGTGCATGTCTTTGGTAAAACAGGTTTGTGTACATTTTATTTTATCTAAAAATTCGTTGTTTTTCTGTATATCGTTTAATTTTATGCAAAGCAACACACAGGGGCGCGATGTGAGTCACCTAAACGAGTGTCGTGTCTGTCTTTTCGCGTGATGGACACATCTTATGCTTGCATAAAATTTTATGATTTTATTCCAAAATATAGAGGATATAAATACTTAGGATGTTAAAATATGTTCTCAGAACTGTACACTGATTATTTATGGACAGGTTATGGAGTCAGTCACAGCATTTTTCGGCTACGAGTGAAACGCAGGCGGCGGTCTGAAGTTATCAGTTCCCCCGCCGAACACGAGCCATCTACGGCACGAGATCCAGCGCCGTTACGGTGGAAACGGGACAACGGAGACTGGTCGAATACACTTGAATTACTTCTAATTGTTTAATTTTTACTTCTAATATTTGTTAAATGAGCTTAAATGTAGGCAATATGTATTTAAAAAAACGATATAAAATATGCTATACTGTAAAATATAATCGAAAATATTATAGAAAGGAATTAGGGGAGAGTGGGGTAAGATGAGCCATTTTTTACTTATGTGGTCCTCAAGATAAGGGAAAATAAAGCAGAAGTACAATGAAAGTATTTAAAGTAATTTCAGGATGTTTCCTATCATTTTAAATGATCGGAATACATCTATGACGAAGGATTCTAAAAATATAGCTTTTTATAAAAAAGTGTTCCTCTGGCTCAATTTACCCCAGGTTAGGGGTAAGTTGAGCCGAGTCAGTAGGTGGGTGTAAACTGACCATCTAACTGAATCTGAATCAAACCCATGTGAAATTTTAAAGATAATTTTAAAAACTAATTTAATAATCACATTTCCTTTTACAAATATTCTTTGTAAAAATATTTTACAAATATTTCCTTTTTTAAAGCTAAATTAAACAACATAAAACCAAACAAATGAAGTTGAAATTTCAGTATCTTCAATTGTTTGCATTTCTGAAACAACATGTTGAACATACCTATACATAACCTTCCCAAAAACAGACTAAACAGAGAGTTTGTTGAGTAAAATTAAATAAAAACTAAATAAGAATGAATAAATGTCACTGAAACTAATAAACATTTTAGTCAAAAGGTTCTTGACATGGTAGTTTTTCTGCAATGTTGACCATGTTAGGCCATTAGAGACTACAGGTGGAAAGATGTATATGATTAAACATCCTCTGGTTCGTATCAGAGAAGGATTTGGTGTACTTGTACACTGTTCCTATCAAATAAACTCGAAAATAAAGATAAACTAAACCAGTTGCGTAATATTACATTGAAATGACACCAGTTTATACTTCAAATTTAACTTAAATTCATTGCCTGATGGTGGGGTAAGTTAAAACGCTGGCTCAATTTACCCCACAGCATTTGGCTCACTTTGCCCCATAGCTGCCATTTAAGCTAGCTAGCTTACCAATTCAGAATAATATTAAGCTAAATGACTTGCATGGTTTTATACGTTGCTAAATCACCAATATGCATCATAAATAGTTTTAGACCTGGACAAATTTGCTTCGATGAAACAGCCATTACATCTGTTATGTTAAAATTTTACTTTGACAAGCCAAAAACAGTTTTTAAAGTAAATAAGCGACTTCCACTCCTCCAATGTGCTTCTCCTTTTCACAGTCTGGTAGAAATGATGGGTGGTTCTAAAATATATGTTCACATGACAATAAAATGGGTACGGTTGCCAAGATACAGGGGGTGGGTCAACTTACCAACTGGCTCATCTTACCCCACTCTCCCCTGTCATGCAAACCAGTGGATATGTGAAGTATTAAAAAAAAAAGTTGATGGGATTTAAGTTAATCCTTAAACATTAATTCATGTATGAAGATTAAAAAAAAAAAAAAAAAAATTGAAGAAGAAGCTAGTATTATAGTAAAAATGAATCAACCCATTATGCTGGGTTAAACAACCCAGTTTGCCATCATGTGTTCTGTCCTATATTTACCCAGCCCTTGGGTTGTTTTTAACCCAGTGTTTTTTAGAGTGTAGGATCAGGCCTAATTCATTGTTTTAATTCATTTTTAATTTTAATTAAATGTTATGAATCAGCTTGTAAACAAACTTTATCAATAGAAAAAAAAAATCGAAATAACCCATTAAACAGTATCATGTGATCATTTTAGGCATTTCTGCTTATATAGAACCTTTTTGGTATAAAGCGTTCTTTAAAATTGAGTCAAGAACTCTAGAGTTCTATATAGAACCCCACTGAACCTTTTTCCTAAGAGTGAGTTTTAGCAGCAGATGCAGAATATTCACAAAATGAAATGTGCCTGTGGCTTTATTGCACAACAAGCTGATGTGTGTTGATGCTTTACAATCAATTAGTTCTGCATTGTGTTTCCTCAGAAAGCATGCAAGCACAAACTGTTTTATTACAGAAAATCACAAAATTTCCTCTTTTGTAGAAGTCCAAAATGGTTTAATGTCATTCTGACCCTTTGTACACTATTTAAAAGAAGCCATTGCTAAAGACCAGATTTATGTGAAACCCTTTAAAATTCCCTTAACCCTCTGGTGCTCTCCGCACGGCGGTCAAAAATGACCAGCCTTTTTTTTTTTATTATTATGTACTATATTTTAGTTTAATAATATTTTTTATTTAATATTTGGAATTTTTAGGGGATTTTATGGTACTAAATTATATTTATGCAGTAGTTATAATCCATTTATTCACTTTTTGAGCAACTTAATCTGTTATAAATCTTGAAAGTTCGGCCTCTTTTTAAAGACGACACTTGGCAGATTATTGCTGAAGTAAAAAAGGTGAACTTAAAAAAAGTTAGGCTATAGAATTTTACATTTATTGTGATGAAGAATGCACAAAAATACTATTTTCAATTTTTATATAAAAAATATTTTCTCCAAAACATGTTTTACTCTAAAACTGTGAGAAAATCAAAGCCATAAGTAAAAGTTGTGTTCCAAATATCTCAAAAAATGAGCTGTCAGTAAGATTTTGTTTGTTTTTTTGTTTCCACTAGGTGAAATTAATTTCCCATTAATTTCCAATGCGTTCATTTCTGACCGCGAACAGTGTGACTATTTATTTTTCAGGACCATTTAACCTTTTTGAATCATGTCCATGATTTTTGTGTGTGTTCACATTGCAAGTGGCAAAACCTTTCCAAGTTTCGTACCATTTTGATGAAGTAAAAAGTCTTTTTAATAAAATCTCAAGGCTGAAAGAAGCTTTGGAAAAAGCTTGTGCGTGTCTCTGACCGCTCCATTATCATCACATGTCCAGAGACGGTGCTAAACCCTCGCAATCAAATTAAACTGAGGCCTGTTGCACCATAACAGTATGACCTTTGTTTTAAGGCCATGAACATCCTGGGAACTCTGTGTAATTAAGTTTAATTAATGAGTGTTTTTAAGAACTGCAGTTCCACCCGATAATTAAAAAAACCTCAGCTAGACCTCAGTTTATTGGTTTAATGGGCGAAACCACTTCATATGAATGATCCTATTAGATATGGGCCTACATAACTTTGGCCGGATCATTGCAAATATTAAGTTCACTTTGTTATCCTTATGCAATGTATTTTATATTTGATTGTTTTTGTCCAAAACACTCTGTTACTGTATATACACTGAATTGTCAAGCAAATGCATGCAATAAACATTGTCTATACATTTGAAGTATGACAGTTCTTTGAGTACTTTGCCAATAGGGGGAGTCAGTTGATATTTTTAATAGAACTCTATGAGATTTTAAACAAATTTCAATTAGTTAGTTGCACACTTAATCTATACGTAAAGTATAATTGCACATCTTGGTCCTCCATCATTCAAATGCATCCAGTATTTAACTGTTATCACTATGAATGTTATTTTTTGAAACTCAACACCTGATTGGCTGTTGGTTTCCTGCTCGGTGACAACATGATTAAATCACACAGTCATTTATGTCAAGCAAAGCTATTGTGTTACATGAGTTCTGGTTTTTCTGAAAGAGAAATGACGTAAGCTGTGGGTTTAACATATAATATGATGCTCTTCTTTTGCCATCTAGAGGTGATCTGAATAATCAACAAAAGAGCTGCAAGGCTGGTTTCACATTTTTAACACGAGCCTTTCGTAACTATGCTGAAAAAACATGGTTTCTATATGTCTGGACACAAAAGGTGCTTTGTGTCTTTATCTTTTGTCATGTAAAGGTTGCAGAACATCCCATAGAGTCCCACACACACACACACACGTATTTGAATTTATCCAGGCATTGGTGTTTGAAAGGCTGTTTCTGTGTGTTTACTATGTGACTTATTTTTAATTATACATTTTATATGAAAAATGTAAAGGGGGAAACTACTTTGATATGATAATTAAGATTAAGACGTCCTTTTTAAAAAAAAAAAAAAAAAAATTGTATTTATATATATTCAATTAATTGTCTTTAACTGTAAACACACATTTCTCTATGTATTATGACCAACAATTATACCAATGACCATTAAATATTAATATCTAAATGTGACTAAAAAAATTCTAATCACACACACACACACACACACACACACACACACATAATACTAATGATGCAAGTAATATAAAAATGAAAGATCAATAAATGTAAAGCAAAAAATAACAAGTATGCATTTTATTATTAATATTAATATTATTAATATATATATATATGTATTTGTAAATAATAGTATAACAATTAATATATCCTTTAATGAATGCCTAATAGACTATATCAACAGATATTATTGATATATTAAAAATTAATCTATATATGACCACCAATGACCATTAAATATTATATTTAATATATCTAAATGTTATACAAATTATATTTCACACACACACACACACACACACACACACACATATATATATATATATATATATATAATACTAATGATGCAAGTAATAATATATAAATGAAAGATCAATAAATGTAAAACAAAAAATAACAAGTGTGCATTATATATATATATATATGTAAATAATAGTTATTAATATATCATTTAATGAATGCATAATGCTATATTAACATATATTATTGATATATTAAACATTAATTGTCTTCAAATGTAAACAGACATTCCTCTCTCTATATATGACCTTCAATTACACCAATGACCATTAAATATTATATATATCTAAATGTGACAACAACAAAAAAAAAATTATCACACACACACAATACTAATGATGCAAGTAATATATAAATGAAAGATCAATAAATGTAAAACATAAAAAATAACAAGTATATATTATATATATATATATATATATATATATATATATATATATATATATATATATATATATATATATATATATATATAATAATTAATATATCCATTAATGAATGCCTAATAGGCTATATCAACAGATATTATTGATATATTAAAAATTAATCTCTCTATATATATCCACCAATGACCAATAAATATTATATTTAATATATCTAAATATGACAAAAAATATATTTCACACACACACACACACACACATATATATATATATAATAGTGTAACAATTAATATATCCTTTAATGAATGTAATGAATGCATAATAGGCTTTATTAACAGATATTATCGATATATTAAAAAAAAAATAATAATAGTATAAAACATATATTTTCGGGCTGTATGGTGTCTTTTGAGAGAGTGAGGAGGAGCGATCGCGTGTTCCTGTTGACTGTAAGTACACGTCAGCGGTAAAGACCTCCTCATTCTCAGATCACTTTCTCTTCCTGTTTCCAACTTTGTTGCACATGACACTTTATCTTGGTGAGTAGCTCGCGCTTTACAAACAACGACATTTACGACAAATTATCATCATCGCGCACTTCGCTTGATGAATCGCGTACTTATTTCGCGCGTTCACATGACAAAACTCACTCATGAACTTCTCTTGACAGAACGATGTTCGTGTTTCACCTGTGAAAATGCCCGGATTATGCCCACAACAGACGTGTAACAGCAGTACATGAGGTTTCCATGGTGCTTTGACATTGAAAATGAGATTCCGGTTGTTGAAGAAGAACTTTATTGTGTTCCTCGTAATTTTAGTTGTGTTTATAATGTTCTTTTATTCCATAAGACGGACTAAAGATGAAGCAAACGTGGATGTGACTGAGAAAGACAGCACAGAGACTGCTGTAATGGGTAAATTTGAGTTTGGCACCGTCCAGAATATGATAAAGTCCATCTATGACAGCAACTACAGGCAGTTCATTCAGAACGGAGACAAATTTCCATTGGAGCCGGAGGCGGTGGTCGTCGTGCAAGTCCACAATCGACCGGCGTACCTCAAAATGCTCATACAGTCCCTGGAAAAAGTCGATGGAGTACAAAACAGTCTCTTGATATTCAGCCATGACTACTTCTCAGAGGAAATTTCCAATATGGTCAAGGGAATCACCTTCTGTAGGGTCCTCCAGATCTACTTCCCCTACAGCATCCAGCTGTATCCAAATGAATTCCCAGGACAAGATCCGAATGATTGTCCGAGAGACATTTCAAAGGAGGACGCCATCAAAAAGGGATGTTTGAACGCAGAACACCCGGATTCGTACGGACACTACAGGGAAGCGTCCATCACTCAAACCAAACACCATTGGTGGTGGAAGCTGCATTTTGTGTTCGAGCGAGTGCAGGTTCTTCGCGGATACAACGGATACATCGTGTTCATCGAGGAAGACAACTACCTTCTCCCTGATTTCCACAAATACTTAAAATCCATGATCGAGCTAAAGAAAACCAGCTGTGCGGACTGCGACGTCCTCGCACTGGGCAACCACAACGGTTTATCAGGATTTCACGAGCTTTCCAGCAAAACAGAGACGGCAGGATGGCTGTCCACCAAGCATAACATAGGAATGGGAATCTCCAGAGAGCTCTACTACAAACTGATGGGATGCAACAACGCGTTCTGCACCTATGATGATTATAACTGGGACTGGACCCTCCAGAACTTGTCCGGTACGTGCGTCTCGAAACCCCTCAAGGTTCTGGTGGCTCGTGGAAGCCGGGTTCTTCACACGGGCGACTGCGGCCTGCATCAGAAGGAGGATTGCCGGCCGGAGATGGCTCAGGAAAAGGTGGATGCGTCACTTAAAGAGGCACAGTCTGCGCTTTTCCCTCCCATACTGACAGTGACGGACCACGGGCCGGTGGAGCATCAACCTCACATGAAAAACGGAGGCTGGGGGGACGTTCGCGATCACACGCTGTGCATCAACTACGCAGCTCGACTCTGAGCGGGACGTTTAAATGGGTGCCATTCAGAACATCAGGGTTACATGTTGCAGGTTAAAGATTTTGCTTTCACCAAAAATAGGAAAAATGTGAGTTATATCATGGTGTGTATATATTTGCAAATGGAAAAATGTCACTCTAAAAAATGCTGGGTTGAAGTTGGGTTGAAAATGGACAAACCCAGCGGTTGGGTTAAATGTTTGCCCAAAGTGCTGGTCAGTTTTTAACTCAACTATTGTTTAAAAATTACTATATGTCTGGCTTAAAATGAACCCAAAATAGGTTAGAAATTAAAAATCAGACACATAATTACTAGATGCAAACGTAATAATCAGAAGGTGAACATTTATTAATAAGCAGTTTAATGTTTATTGTTAAATTATTATTCATTAAACTTATTAATAATAAATCAGTTATTAAACATATTAATAAATGTTAGTTTCCAACATATTTTGGGTTGATTTTAAGCAAGAAATACAGTCATTTTTAAACAATAGTTGAGTGAAATAAACCTACCCAGCAGGTTGGTCAAACATTTAACCCAATTGCTGGGTTTGTCCATTTTTCAACCCAACTTGGGTTATTTTTAACCCAGAATTTTTAGAGTGATGGATGCATCTCATGAAAAAAAAAAAAAAAAAAAAAAAAAAAAAACAGGTCGACTTTTCACCCCAAATCAATTGCTTCTGAATGTTTTACTCATGTTATTTTTTTTTTTTTTGTAATTCCCATACTGTAAGAAATTCACTCTAAAAAATGCTGGGTTGTTTCAAATATGGACAAACCCAAACCCAAACCCAACCAATTAAAAATTTAATTTAAAAAAATATAACCCAATGGTTGGGTTTGTCCATTTTGACCCAAATTTGGGTTGAAACAACCCAGCATTTTTTAGAGTATAGGATTAACAATTTTCACTCAGAAATTGCTAGTAAATTTCACAAATAATTACAAAGAAACATCGAATTAAATATGGAATGTTTAAGTAAAAAGTTTTTAAATTTACCCGTGCATCAGCTTTTTAAAAATTTAAATTAGCGTACATTAAAGGCAGTACAACAAATACTACCATGATGTATGGATACTTTACACTTTAAATAATCTCTCATTGATGTTTTGCATAATGATAATACGATTTCGCGCGTTCACATGACAAAACTCACTGAATGATGTTCATGTTTCCCCTGTGAAAATGCCCGGATTATGCCTACAAATGTAAATTAGGGTACATTAAAGGCAGTACAACAAATACTACAATTATGTATGGATACTTTACACTTTAAATAATCTCTTTGCATTATGATAATACGAATTTGGAGGGGAAATGTGCTTAACTGTGTTGTAAATAATGTCACAACACTATATAAATGATCCTGCAAAAACTGGCTTCATGTTGTTGCATATTGCATGATAATATCAAACATCTCTCTTTTTGATTCATTTGATTTTGCGGTGAAAAGTGAGCTGGATATGCCGACAGGTTTTCTGCGTCTCACAACTTTAAATTTCATAATTTTCCTGACACTTATAAATTATCATGGGGTTTAATGCATGCATATTGTGCATTTACGATTCCTTTTCATCACAAATCATAAACCTTCCAGTGAACATCTGTGTTTATTGTTCTGTTGTTAAGTTTTATTGTGACATTCCTTTTGTCTTCCGTTACTGGTGTTTCCTAAAAGTAGATCTGTTTCTTCTTTGGTTGCTTTATTTTATTTTTTTAACATTGGGGCATATTTTGGTGGTGTATTTAGGTGTGTGACTTTTATGAATCAGTGATGAATTGTAATGTGCCTTAAAAACATGCTTTAATTTTGCATATGACAGTTTGCATAATTTGCATTTGTGGTATTCCCCGTCCTCTCTCTAATCTGGGTTAGCTTTTCTTCACAATCATTTGATAATTTCTTCTTTTTTTTGACGTAAAGCTACTTTTATTGCCTTACAGTGTGTTTAATATCTTAGAAGACAGGAATGATCATGCAGAAATGCTTTTTATTTTTTCATTTTTTTTAAAGTTTAAGGCCTGGTTTCACAGAGGCTTAGATTAGGCCTTAGTTCAATTAGGACATTTAAGTTGCTTTTATTAAAGTGCCTTAGAAACAAACATTACTGATGTGCATCTTAAGACAAAACAATGGCTCTGACATATTTTAAGATATGTTAGTGCAAGTTGCTTTCAGTTAAAACAGCTCAAACATGCATTTTAGTCTGTGAAACCAGCCATAAATCTGCAATTTTTATCTAAGACTGAGTAATGCAGTTATACAGGTTTGGCTCCAGATATTTATCTGTTTATCTTTTCCCAACGAAGATGCTCAACATTTAAAGTGATAGTTCACCCAAAAATGAAAATTCTGTCATCATTTACTCACCCTCAAGTTATTCAAAACATGTACGAGTTTCTTTGTTCTGCTGAACACAATGGCAGATATTTTGGAAAATGTTTGTAGCCAAACAGTAGTGGAGCACCATTGACCTCCATAGTATGGACAAAAATACTAGTTTGGAACAACTTGAGGATGAGTAAATGATGACAGAATTCTCATTGTTTCGGGTGAACTGTCCCTTTAAGTGGAACTTGGGGTCACGGCAACTCAAACTTTCCTGGGACTGTAAAATTGTGAAATGTTGACATGTAGCCAAAGATATTCACCTTTGTCCATGATTTGGAGAGTTTCCGAGGTACAAAGGTGTTTTGTTTTGTTATTTTCAGCTGACCTTCTCTGCATGTTTCCTCTCTGTTTCCTTTCTGCGATTTCCGTTATATGTTCAGGGATGGAAAAGCTGACATGCTCAAAAGAGTTGCCAAAGTCTTTGAGTGGAAGTTGATCTTTTATTGTGTAATTGAGCGTATACTGTCTGTATATGTGTAAGTGTGTATGAGAGAGACTGCTTGCTCTGGTGATTGTTTTTCTTTAGTACGGGTAAGAGAATGAGGTAGATATGTATGCAAATGTTATGCTATCCTTTTATCTCTTAAAGCCATATTCATTTTTGACCTTTTAGCTTTGAGCCAAAGATGCATCGATCATGAGTAGTCGGCATGTTCTCATGGACAGGAGTTTAAATCTGTGTAATTTTGTTTTCTCTGATTTAATAAATTTTATGAATAAGGGTTACTTCTTGTGATGACTTTCTGTTGTGTTTGAGTGTTTCCTAAACATAGTTTTAAAACTGAGTTTGTATATATTGCGTGTGTAATATTATATTCTGTGTTTGTGTGTCTGCTTTCTGAAAGTTGTTTACAGGTTTATTGTTCAGACACTGTGAGTACAGGAAATAATTCATATGAATTTTATCAATAATTTATCAGACTGTCAGATGATGATGTGACTCAAAGTGAATCAAATGCATGACAGCATTTCCATTTATATTTTTACTTCAACATACGTTCTTCTGTAGATCATCAGGATGTGTTTTCACTGTTTGTCTAACTGTAAGCTCAGTGAACCGCAACATGATCTGACTGTCAAATAAGACAAACATGTTTTCTTACAGAGACCTTTAACTTTATAGAGCCACACTGAGCTTACAAAGAAGAATTTTACTTTTATATGTCAAGATCATAACCCTAAGGGAATAATGATAGGGTATGATAATCAAAAGTAATATTTTAGAGAGTATTATTTTGCAACGCATTCGTTCTTGTACTAGAGTAGTTCTTCCACTAGGGGGCGCTAGAAATAGCCTACCAAATATATATATATATATATATATATATAGTGAAAGAACTACTTGATATATATATCAAGATTATATATATATAATAGTAATAAAGCACCAAGTACAACCTTTTGTATAATACAATATGACAATTAAATGGCAATTATTAAAGTGCGTTTTCTCTAAAGTAAATTGTCAGGTATGATAGGTCTAAAATAGTTATGATATTTAAGAATTTTATTTTATATTTTCAAATAAATAGACAATTAATTATTAATTAATTAATTAATTAATTAAGTATTTTTATTCAAAGTCTGGATTTTCAAGACCGCTGAGCGTTGTCACGTGATATTTGTTACTTTTCTCAGAGCCATTGCTCTGACTTTTCTCAACGATTATCTGGATGACCCAATCACAGGCGTTTGCGCTTACTCGATGAGGGTTTTTAATTATAATTTGATCAAAATGGCTGCCCTGGTTTCCGCTTGTGAGGCGGGTACTCTTCTGTAAAATGTATATCTTTATAAGTTTCTATTTTTAGTTTACAAATGTTTCAGTTACGGCAAAAAACGTACTTGCATTTTAATGCTGCTCAATGGAGAATTCGCATCTCTGAGCCGCCAACTGCCCTCTAGCGGAGAAAAACTAACTGTCACTAGTCAAACGCATTTGTAACTCATTAAATTATCTTCAATCCCCAAACCCTGCAGCCAATCAGAGATCCCGCTTGGCGTCACGTGACTCGCTCAGGAGCGTGGAGTGGAAGCTCTGTGGTCTTGTGAAAAACTCTTTTGCAGCTTCATGGCGGTATGTGGCGGGCAATACACAATAAAAACAATATAATTTCACCTTGATTAATGGCGCAGGAATGATGGAAAAGACTGAAGAACCTCCTTCCTTAAACACCGAGGAAGAGAGTTCTGAAAAAGACAAGATCTGGTGTTTGCAGCGCGTGGGGAGAGACTGTGACTGGCTGCATCTGTTCGAGGACTCAGAGGTGCGTGTTTACAGAATAAACCGCATGAATTTATATGTTTAATTATATTCAGAGACTCAGTTTGACATGCAGCTTTCTGAGGCTAAATCAAGCCTTACGTGGGGTTGTTTAGCTGTGAGTTTAGACGGATACAATCCAAATAAAAACAACACTGAACAGCATTGATGATGCAGTCAAAACATGTGTGGATTATGTCCATTTGAACTCAAACTGAATGAAATGTAAGGCAATTTAAGAAACAAAGGTGTTTGTCATAGGTTAATGGCTTCAGTATGATTTCATGATGTAAATGTATGATTGCTTATTGCTCTTCTGTCTCTCTTTCATCAGGTTTCTGTTGGTCGTGGTCTGAATGTGACCCATCAGATTCTGTCAGCCAGCTGTCCTCTGATGATATCCAGAAATCACTGTGTCTTCAAGCAAAATGACGATGGACGGTGGACAGTGACGGACAATAAGGTGTAGTATGTGTCTGTTGGTCTGTCAGTCTCTCTATGTGTCTGACTGTCTGTTCCAGCGTTTGATAATCCAGCTTATGGGCTCTGAAACAAAACTTATAAATATGTGATACTATATATATATATCAGCCTCTAAGTGCCATCCGAAATTCTTTTCTTCTAAAATTAGCATTTTTATCAAGCTTGTATGTTTATGTTCAGTTATTTCACTTTAATGACAATGAAAAGGATCTATTAATTGCCATTAAAGTTAAATTACTGAACCTAAATATACGAGCTTGATAAAAATTTCAGATGGCACTTAGAGGCTTTTGCATCTGAAGTCTTTATATGATGCATATAAAATGACAAAAGTACATGGCAAAATGAGTAAAACTTAAATTAAAGCTGAAAATATAAAAATAAAAGGTAATTCAAAATATTAATAAATACTATAATAGTATATAAATAATACTAAAATGACACTAGTGCTATCTAAATGTAAAACAAAAAAATAAATAGAAATATTAAAATAAAACTAATAAAAATGACAAAAGTACATGGCAAAATTACTGAAACTTAGACTAAAAATAAAAATAAAACTAAAAATGTAAAAAAGTGAATTCAAAATATGAATGAATATCATAATAGCAAATACATATTACTAAAATAACACTGGTACCATCTATATATAAATCAGAAATAAAATAAATAAATAAAACAAATAAAACTGACAAAAACTGGAAACTTGGTTACAGACAAGTTGGTCGGCTAATAAAGTTATATAATTAATTATATAGTAATAAAATTGACAAAAGCACATAAAAAAAAAAAACAACAACTAAAAATTAAAATGAAAGCCGAAAAAAATATTAATACTAATAATAGTACATTAATTATACTGAAATAATACTGGTGTTATCTAAATGAAAAACAGAAATAAAAATTCAAAAAATAATTAAGGCTAAATAGAAATATTAAAAAGTAATAAAAATGACAAAAACACACACAAAAAATATTAATACTATAATAGTACATAAATTATACAAAAATAACACTGGTGTTATCTAAATGAAAAAGAAATAAAATTAAAAAAATAATTAAGGCTAAATAAAAATATTAAAAAAGTAATAAAAATGACAAAAGCGCATTAAAAAAAATTACTAAAATTTTAAAATTAAAATGAAAACGGAAAAAAAAAATATCACTATAATAGTACGTAAATTATACAAAAATAACACTGGTGTTATCTGAATAAAGAAAAATATAACTGTAAGAGTGCTTCTATGTTGTTTTTTTTTATTTACATATGTCTAACTTCTCTTGTTTCTTTATACCCAGAGTCTGAATGGCGTGTGGGTGAACGGGAGACGGATACCGCCAGGAAATCCCTTTTTACTCCAGCAGGGTGACTCTGTGAGACTCGGGGTCCCTCTCGACGGCAACCCGGTGGAGTTCGACTACATCCTGGTCCAGAAGAATTTCACTGAAGTGAAATCATTCTTGTCTGGGAATCATGACAAAGAATCTGGTGCTGCTCCCTTAGGCCAAAAACTGAAAAACTCTAAGCGGAAGTTTGATGGAGACGAGTCGGAGCCGTGTCCCGCTCAGCAGTCCAAATCCAAGCTGTACCGCAGCTCCTGCCCGGATAAATCGCGGGCACAGCCCTGCCCGTCCGGGGAGCGCCGGGAAACTGAGAAGTTTTTCTGTAAACCTCTGGAGGAGGACAGATGCGGTGATACGGCGGGAAGCAGCTCGAGCGCGTGCAGTGAAAGCAGTCAGCAGCTGGCTACCGTTCACCGTTACAGCAAGAACCTGATGGTCCTGAAGGGCCGCGTGGGCGACACGCAGAAGCGCGCAGCTGAGCTGGAGCGGCAGCGGCATCAGACTCCGGAGAGAGAGCGGGAGATGCAGGAACTGCAGACGCAGCTGGAGCTGTTGCGGGGTCAGCTGAGGTCGCAGAAGGAGCAGGCGCTCAAGCGCATTGAGAGTCTGGAGAAATCCTTCTGTGAGGAGGAGCGGCGCCTGGAGGTGAGCGGTCAACAGGAAGTAATGCTTTTTTGGGGGGTCTTATGCTGCATTCCAGACAAGGTTGGACATGGGAATATCCCTGATTAAATGTCCCACTTCAGACCTCAGTGATTTCCAGGCAGTCAGACGTCACGTTCACATGTTGACTACATGATGTCGCCATGACACAACTAGAACTATATCATTTGTTTGTTTTTTAGATGCATTTTTTGGCTTTTTATTGAGATAGGACAGTTAGTTGACAGGAAGTGAATTGTGAGAGAGAGGGGGAAGGGATCGGCAAAGGTTCATAAGCCGGGACTCGAACTCGGGTCGCCTAAATGCAGCCGCGCTGTGTCGACACGCTGCCCACTAGGCTATCGGCGCTGACACATATTGTGTTTTTGTGTCAATTATGGCAAAAACAGAATAAAAACAACATAAAATTGCTTTGAAAACAGCTGACAAAAAGCAAAAACAAAGGTATTATTACACAAACTGAATGTGTCGTTTGTTTTTACATTTATGCTTATTGGAAGCAGGACTTGCTGACATCTTGGAAGTGACGTCAAATGACGCGTCTCACTGAGGTCGGGGTTGATTGATGTACCCTGAGTTCACAGGTCAAATATCCGACTTTGAGTGGCGTTTGAGTGAGGGCTGGTTGCATAAACTGCTAAGACCAGTTTTACAAGTTAGTCATCAAGATGCTTTTTATTTTTAGGACTGTTCATAACTTTAAGTCCTAAAGTGAATAATAAAAATGTAGATTGGTCTAATTTGATACTGAAAAGTAAGACTGATTACCCCTAACTAACTGCTAGTTGGTGATACTAGTCTTAAAGGGTTAGTTCACCCAAAAATGAAAATTCTGTCATTAATTACTCACCCTCATGTCGTTCCACACCCGTAAGACCTTCGTTCATCTTCAGAACACAAATTAAGATATTTTTGATGAAATCCGAGAGCTCTCTGACTCATCCATAGACAGCAATATAATCACCACTTTCAAGGTCCAGAAAGGTACTAAAGACATCGTTAAAACAGTCATGTGACTGCAGTGGTTCAACCTTAATGTTATGAGAATTAATTTTAACGAGAATACTCTGTGTGTGCAAAAACAAAAAATAACTTTATTCAACTTTATTCTGTGTCATTCTCATACACTGTTTACGTAAAATTAAGGTTGAACCGCTGCAGTCACATGGACTGTTTTAACGATGTCTTTAGTACCTTTCTGGACCTTGAAAGTGTTGATTATATGGTCAGAAAGCTCTCGGATTTCATCAAAAAAATCTTAATTTGTGTTCTGAAGATGAACGAAGGTCTTACGGGTGTGGAACGACATGAGGGTGAGTAATTAATGACAGAATTTTCATTTTTGGGTGAAAAAAAAAAAAAGTACACTTCTATAATGTGCTTAAAGTGCTCTATTTTCACACACTAATTTTGTACTTAATATACTAAAAATTCTTCTTTAGTACTTCTTAAGATAATCTTAAGAACATCTAAGTGTACTCAACTGTGCTATTTTGAGAGACCATGAAATATGAACTAAAATGTGCTTTTAACATACAATCTCTGTATTAAAATAATGTATTTAGTTACCACTTGTAGTACACTATGGATTTATTTTAAAGTAGAGGCGGCACAACCAGGGTTGCCAGGTTTTCACAACAAAACCCGCCCCCTGGTAAATCCCGCGTCCTGTGGGGTAAAATCTGCATTTTTTTTTTTTTTGGTGGGATTCCCCTAACTAAAACTAGCATTTAAGGGGATAAATATCACATTATTGAGATCACTTCAACCTGCGGCAACACTGTTAACGTAGCCCAATACCGTGGGAAAACTGCGGACTTGGCAACACTGGCCGCAACTATAATGATCAGTCTATAATTTGAAGCGGTACTAAACTGCAGTGGAAAAACAAACTGAAAGTAAAGCGGGTCTCATAATTTGCCCTGGAAGTAGTAGATCATCCAGGTACTTTTCGCTTTCGCATGCTGTTTTTCGCCTGCTAAATAGTAGGAAAGCATGTGATTTCAGATGTGGCCAAAGTGTACTGATAATTTTTGTTATTTGAAATACAGCTGTTTAAAATATACATATTAAATTAAAAACTTGATTAAATATGTTGTTAACTGAAATATAAGTTTAAGTTAAAGTACTGAAATTACTAAAATCTAAATAGAAATCAAAAATGACAAGCACATAACAAAATTACTAAAACTAAATTTAAAACTGAAAATACAAAAATACATATATTTTTTAAATTAATAAATACTTTAACAGTGTATAAATAAATCTAAATAACATGGTGTGTGAATTTCAGAGCCGTATCTAGAGCATCATTACAGTGAGGTTTGGATAAGCATATTTTCTTTTCAAAAACATATTTTGTTCATGTTTCTCTTTCCCATTTGGCATCCATGATCATCCTTTTTCATTTCATCACATATTTAGATGAATTAATAAAGCATAAGCTGTAGCTGGAATGTCTTTCTTATTAAAGTTAAATGATCTGCTGGAAGTTTTGCTTGATTGACTGAGATTCAAAACCTTCTTCTTCATCTAAATATATATTTTGTTGTAGCCATGATCTAAAAGACACACAGAGACACATTGAGTCATGGTGCTCATATGGGTGATGCAGGTTTGAATTTCGTGTTATTCTCCGAACCAGTTCTCTCCAGCTTCCTGTTTCCTCTCAGATGATCCATCAATTAAAAATAACATTGTTTTACAGCTAATTTCTTGCATAAGGGGAGGCTGCGGCTCATAATATAAAGCTATGGTAATATCGTCTGTGTGTTGACTCGTATATGTTGTTTTCCCAAGACTGAAAAAGCACAACAGAACGAGGTGGGCTTGAAAAAACAACTTGAGGAGGCATTAAAAGAGGTAAGAGGAAAAAACTGCACATCATCAATATTTTACGAGTACAAATGCAAGTATTATATAATGTTTCCTTTAATTCAACAGCACCGGAAAGTTATTGAAGAGCTCAAACATGCTCGGGAAGGATTCAAGGAGGCTCTTCAAGCCAAAGATAAGGAGCTGGAAGTTACAAAGGTAATTATGGGAAGTTGAGCATGAAAACAAGCATAGTATGATTTTAATCAGCATGGACAATAAAATATATGCAGATAAACAAGCACTAAATGAAAAAGTTCAGTTCATCCAAAATAAAGCGGTTATTTTTCTGTAAAAGTCAAAAGGTCAATTTCTGATAAATTTCCCATCCGTTCTTTCCCAGTTAATGAAAGTGAATAGAAACTCTTTCAAGCTGCAGAAAGATTGTCATGAAAACAAACCTTTTCATAGACTAAAATGAGTGACTGGTGACCAGATTTTGTGGAATTGTAGTAATTTCTTTTTTTTTACATAATGCCTAAAAAGTAAATAAAACAATAATTTGTAACCTTCTCCCACAGGAAGAGAAAGAGAAGGCCAAAGCTCAGAAAGAAGAAGTGGTCACACAGATGACTGAAGTGCTGGAGAGTGAACTGCAGTGCAGCGTTTGTTCAGAGCTCTTCATTGAGGTAAAAAAAACATGATGTAAAGAATCATGTGATCAGATGTAGGAATGACAGGGAAAGAACACTGACTTATCGAAAGATCAAAACTTTCTTTTCTATAAATTTCACTAGTGTCAAAAACAAGTGTAGGTTGACGTAGTGTTTTGTAGAAAAACTCCAATGGAAGTGTACAAAGGCCCCTAAAGCTTTTGGACACTTAAAAATGTCTGTATTTTATTGCATTAGATACAAAATATCAAAAAACAAATGTTGCTCAATTTTTTTTTCTTCAGAGCCACCTTTTCAGTTATTTTTAAACGACTCAAGGTCAGATTTTGTTGATGTATGAATTCAATTCTCCTCAAAATCAGAATGTAGTTCATAACATCAACAAATGTAATTGTAAATTGTAATATAGGTTTGAGTTGCTTTGAATAAAAGCGTCTGCCAAATGGATAAATGTAATTAAATGAACTAGTGCTGTCAAATCAATTAATCATGATTAATTGGATCTAACATAAAAGTTTGTTTGTATATGTATGTGTGTGTGTATATATATTATATATATAAAAAATATAATCTAAAATGTGTGTGTGTATACAGTATTGGTCAAAAGTTTGGTAAAAAAAAATAAATTACTATTTTTAATGTTTTTAAAAGAAGTCTTCTGCTCATCAAGTCTGAATTTGTTTGATCAAAAATACATAAAAAACAGTAATATTGTGAAATATTATTACAATTTAAAATAACTATTTTCTATGTGAATATATAGTAAAATGTAATTTATTACTGTGATCAAAGCTGAATTTTCAGCATCATTACTCCAGTCTTCAGTGTCACATGATCCTTCAGAAATCATTCTAATATGCTGATTTGCTGCTCACTTATTATCAATGTTGAAAACAGTTGAGTTGCTTTTTGGAACCGGTGAGACATTTTTCAGGATTCATTGATGAATAAAAAGTTAAAAAGAACAGCATTTATTCAAAATGGAAATCTTTTCTAACAGTGTAAATCTTTTTATCAATTTAACACATCTTTGCTGAATAAAAGCATAAATTTCTTTCAAAAAAAGAAAGAAAAAAAAAATACTGACCCCAAACTTTTGAACGATAGTGTATATTGTTACAAAAGATTACTTTTGTCACAATATTACTTAATTTTAACTTAAGATTACTTAATGTTTTTTTTCTGTATTTGATCAAATAAATGCAGGCTTGATGAGCATAGGAGACTTATTTTTTTTAAAAAACATTAAAAATAGTAATGTTTCCAAACTTATATATAGATATAATCGCATCTAACATAAAAGTTTGTGTGTGTGTGTGTAAAATTATATATATATATACACACACACACAAACCTTTATGTTAGATGCGATTAATTGATTTGACAGCACTCAAATGATCATGTTCAATATATTCAATATATTTGTTTCATATTTTGAAACATAACAAACTTAGCATTTTGTGAAATTGTTTTAATTAAAAAGTGTCCTTGTGCTGAGTTTCTTTAAAATAAATTCTGCTTGTTTTGATATGTTGCTATATATTGCAAATAAATTAATACTGTGTCCAAATACTACCGTTCAAAAGGTCAGTAAGATTTTTTTAATATGTTTGAAAGAAGTCTCTTCTGCTCACCAAAGCTGCCTTTATTTGATTAAAAATACAGTAAAAACAAGAAATATTATTACAATTTAAAATAAGTGATTTCTATTTGAATATATTTTAAAATGCAATTTATTCCTGTGAATAAATTTCAGCATCATTACTCCAGTCTTGGACATCTCACATAGTCAGACTTTAAATATCAGCATAATGCCTGGTTTATTTCACAACTTATTATGATGTAAAGTGACCAATCACGGATTTTGTTTTTAAATGCCATTTCAGGATGGATTTGTCTAAAATTATGCCACAAAAATCGACTAGGTCCACAAATTTAGTTTTTGCAATTCATTTCCAGTTTTGTGCTCAATGTGCGGTAAGTGAACGATGCACCACGCAGGAAACAATCCTCTTGAACTTTGACCTCTGTGACCCCCTCAGGCCGTGACGCTGAACTGCGCACACAGCTTCTGTCAGCACTGCATCCGAGAGTGGCGCAAACGCAAGGACAAGTGTCCCATGTGCTGGCAGACCATCACGTCTCAGACGCGCTCTCTGGTCCTGGACAACTGCATCGACCGCATGGTGGAGAACCTGAGCGCCGACATGAGAGAGAGACGTCTGGGGCTCATCAATGAGCGGAAAGGTGAGAGGTGCGTGACATCACTGCGTCTTCTGTCTGATGTGAGTCTTTGAGAAGTTAAGGCAAGACACCTCAGGTGAATTGGTTAAAACATTTAACTGATAGAAATCACTGTACTTCCCCAATTGAGGAGCTGCGACAATAGTTAAAAATGTTTTTGCCTGTAGTGTCTTGCCTTAAATTAGCAATATAACCAACAGCTGTGTTGCTCAAAATGTTAAAATCAGGTCCTCTTGCAAGTCTAGTTACAAATGGTGCTATAAGGACATACCTGAAACACAAAATCTAAACTGTTCTCAGGTCAGAAAGCGAGCGTCTCTCCAGCAGTCGTGGTAATAAACGACGACAGCAGCAGCAGCAGCAGCAGCAGTGACGCGCTCTTTCAGAGCAACAGCTCCGTGTTCTTGGACTCCTCCGACTCCAACGAATCTCTGGTTCATTTTCCCAGCGATGACGATTCGTCCTGGACTGAGGAGGACGATTATCTCTGAGAAACACTCAGACATGCACTAGTGAAGAACAGACACAGCTTGTTTGTTTGTTTGGTTTCGTTTAGCCATGATATTTTTATGTTTGTAGCTCACTGTATGAATTGTTTTGGGCTTTCTATGTTAAAATAAACGTTAAAATTATTTTGCACTCAGCCGTTTGGCAATTTTTGTATTTAATGTCAGATTTGCATTTATGGATCTTGAGAGAGGAAATGTCATTGCTGGCTATGCAGGCCGGACTGCGGACTGAGCCATTGGATTTCAACAAAAATATCTTAATTTGTGCCCTAAAGATGAATGAAGGGCATGAGGGTGAGTAATTAATGACATTATTGGGTGAACTAACTCTTTAATAATGCTGCACATTTTCTCTCATTTAAATCCATGTTTTCCACAAAATCAGCTCTGATAATATGAAAAACATTTTTAAACATGCTTATATTAAATACATGTGACAAAGTATGTCATTCCCATTATAATCGATGTGGCTGTCTGTGTGAGGTGTGGATTTTAAAGGGAACATGCTTTGGGTTGTTTTTCATGGTCCAGTATCTGACACAAGAGGGCAGCAGTGTGATATGAGTGTTTGATTAGTATGGGCTTGGCTTGTATATCCCTGCTGAACGTACATTTGTCATCTATATTTGCGGTGTTTAAAATGCAACAGCATGAAAATAGCTGATTGCATTTTGATCTCTAATTCCAAATTGTTTTTGTTGCCCATTTGCTATCATTCCTGCATGCTTTAAGGAAAGACACTACAGGTGAATAGACAAAAATGTGAACTAATTGATATCGCCATACTTCCCCAGTTGATTAATCACAGTACATTAAGGCAATTGTTTTGTATTAAAAGTTTTCTGAAATTTAATTTTTAAATATCAAATTATGCATTATATAAACAAACATGCACTCATTATCAGATATTTCCAAAACAGAAATCTAAACACTAGATAAAGCCAGTTTATTATTTCAATTAGTTTGACATATTAAAGGTTTTTACAAGGGGATTTTGTATATCCTATCACTCCATAAATCAGAATATACTGTCAACAGCCAGAAAAATTTATAGGAATAATATAAATCGGTCAAATAATTTATGAACAAACCCCTCTGTAAAAACCTCCAGAATATAGATAGGAATAAAACTGTAAAGTTTGGTTTACAACAAAAAAAGTGTATTTTAGATGTTTTCTTTCTATTAGTCTGAAAGAAGACATGTTTTTCTCACCTGGGCTGGGCTTGCTTGTTTGTTTTAAAAAAAAAAGTTATATTTTTGGCAAATGTAAAGGCCCTTTCACACCAAAAGTGAAATGAATAAGCCTCAGGCTAAAGGAAATGCAAGTTCACGCCTGTACAGTAGAGGGCGCAGCTCAAACAAACCTTTCAGCTGTGCTGCCATTCTGAATCGCAGAAGAATAGGATGTAGGAGAAGAAAGTTCAACCCTCCAACTTCAGCAGTAAAAACAAAAAATGAATCACAAATGTGATGTTTATCTAAAGTCATTTTTGCTTATTCGTATGGTTAAATTGGATCACTGAAGCTCAGCAGCAAATACATTAGTTAATAAAGTGAGATTAAATACATAAAGTATATTTGAGTTATTTAACATTTAATTATTGCAGGCTTGCATATACGTTTGTGTATCACTGTTTTTCTTAATTTTGAGGAACACTGAATCTGTTTTTGTGCAAGTGAGATGTTCACATTTAGTCTACAACTACAATAACCATTATGTTCACATAGCGCACACTATGGAAGCTTGTTTCCGCCATTAAATAAAAAATAAGAAAGATAATTGACTTTTTATCTCACAATTCTGACTTTTTTCTTGCAATTGTGAGTTTACATCTCGCATATAAAGTCACAATTCTGACTGTATAACGCAATTGCGAATTAAAGTCAGAAATGCAAGATATAAGCCCACAATTGTGAGTTATAAAGTCAGAAGTTTGAGATATAAACACAATTGCGAGTTATAAAGTCAGAATTGCATGATATAAAGTCAGAATTGTGAGTTATAAACTCAGAATTGTGATAAACTTGCAATTATAAGTCAGAATTGCGAGATAAACTCACAATTGCAAGACAAAAGTCAGAATTGCGAGTTTGTTTCGCAATTCTAACTTTATTTCTTGCCATTTTGTGTTTATATCTCGCAATTCTGAGAACAGTAGTCAGAATTGCGATATGTAAACTCGAATTCGTGATAAAAAGTCAGAATTGAGAGATTGCAATTATTATTTTTTTAATTTTTTTATTTAGTGGCGGAAACAAGCTTCCACAGCACCAGTGTTGCCAAGTCCGCTGTTTTCCTGCAGAATTGGGCTACTTTACACTGTTGCCGCAGGTTGTTTTATCATGTCCGTGGGTTAAAGCGACCCCAAATAACATGATATTTAGCCCCTGGAATGCGAATTTTACCAGGGGAACCCCACCAAATACGCGGATTTTACCCCTGGAACACGATTTTTACTGTGGGACCCCCATGAAACGCGATTGAGCTAGTTTTGAGTTGTGAAAACCTGGCAACCCTGCATAGCACACGATGGCTCTGTTAATATTTTGTTGTAAATTTAAAAGTAATGCATTACTTTTCAAGTTACTTGACAAAATAATCTGATTACGTAATTGCGTTACTTGTAATGCGTTACTCCCAACATCGAGGATCGCGATTATCTCATAACCTTTTTTAATAAACCTCTTTTGCAACAAGCATAAATGGCACCTCAAACCATGTATCTTGGTGAAAAAAATAAGTATTTCGTTACGAGATACACCATTTTGTTAAACCTTGATATTGTGTCAGCGACTTTTCCATGTGCGAACACCCAAAAATCTACAAAGATGAAGACCTAAGCAAACTAATGCTGTTTTGTTCTTCTAACTTAATCATTGTTTACTTATCCTGAAAGCACAGAATCTGACTAACAGCACGAGGCTCTGGTGAACTGTGAGGGTCTGAAGCAGCTGTCGAGCGCCAGCGCTGTGATTCACCCAACTGGGCCGCATGGAGAGCGCACTTCACCGCCAACCTCCAGAGCTCTTCGTCATGTCATTCCAGTCTATTAGCGGCGCGGTACTTGGGAAGCGTGTGTCCTGTCAGGTGGGATTACACTGGAACGACAGTGACGGGCCGCCGCGGGCTGCATACGGGCCTTGGCTCTTGCGTTCTTGTCATTGATGTGTCGTAAAGAGAAGCGTGCCAGCAACGCTCTCGCCCGCAGTTCTTTCTTTCTCTCTCTTGCTTGTCATGTTGCATTGGTAGTTAAGGCGGGGAGTGCCGCAATATGAGTGAGTGACTCGATCTCTTTACAGGAGGATTCAAATGAAATGATCAAACCATGAGAAGCGCTAGACGGTGTTTGAGGTTATAATGTTCAGGCAAAGTGTTTATCTGTGCAGTTATACTTTTTCTATGGTTTTTGCTGCATCAGTTCACTCTTATAAATAAATGTTCCAAAAGGGGTTTTCACAGTGATGCGATAGAAGAAACATTTTTGGTTCCCTAAAGAACAATTCTTAAAGAGAAACCTTTTTTAATATAAAGTACATTGTAATAACCCAAAGACCCGAAACGGTGTATGTTTTAGTACTTTGGCCGAAACTGATTTTAACCACACTTCTACATTTTTGATCAGGAAATATTCCTGTGTCCCTCCCTCTCAAAACCTCTCAGATAGGTACCATCATTTTGAGTCAAATGTGTTAAAAAGTCTGAAAATCTGTGTAATATCACTACCAAACACCTTTTTTTCTGCAATTAATCAAACTTTTTTGGGTGTTATTCCATAAATTGTAGTTTTTGTGTGTACAACTGTTCAGAACTGTGCTAGCTAACCATGTGCTCATTAGCATCTTTGAGCTGGGCTCAAAATAATCTAAAATTGTCATAACCAAAACGTGGTGAAGTTTCGGTTGTGACATCGTATTTTGGGTGTTTGATACAGTTTTTTTTTTTTTTTTTTTTTTTCTGTGTACAACTGTTCAGAACTGTGCTAGCTAACCATGTGCTCATTAGCATCTTTGAGCTGGGCTCAAAATAATCTAAAATTGTCATAACCAAAACGTGGTGAAGTTTCGGTTGTGACATCGTATTTTGGGTGTTTGATACAGTTTTTTTTTTTTTTTTTTTTTTCTGTGTACAACTGTTCAGAACTGTGCTAGCTAACCATGTGCTCATTAGCATCTTTGAGCTGGGCTCAAAATAATCTAAAATTGTCATAACCGAAACGTGGTGAAGTTTCGGTTGTGACATCGTATTTTGGGTGTTATTTGATACAGTTTTTTTTTTTTTTTTTCTGTGTACAACTGTTCAGAACTGTGCTAGCTAACCATGTGCTCATTAGCATCTTTGAGCTGGGCTCAAAAGAATCTAAAATCGTCATAACCGAAACTTCACCACGTGTTTCGGTAGTGACATCATTGTTTTGGCAGTGACAAAAGGGAACACATAATCATTTATTTGGGGGAAATAAACAAAATTTTAGTACAGTTATGCAAACCATTAGAATTTTACTATGTTTTATTATGCAAATCAATAGTGTTTTAGTATGCGAGTTAAAAAAAAATTGTAATGTGATGTGGTCACTACCAAAACATTACTGCCACTACCAAAAATGTGCAGTCATGACCAAAACATGGGATGTTTTGTCAAAAATAAAGTATATTGAAGATGTTATTATAGTGTTTGGTTCAATGTATATTCAAACTAATGAATCCTTAACTTTGAAACCAGTATGATAAACTTCATGCCTTTTACAAAGAAAGATTGGATTAAATATACAACAAATCTCAAATTACATTCAAAATGTTGTTAAAATTGTGATTGTTACTGATTTACCTGTGAAAACTTTTTAATAAAAAAGCAAAAACTCTATTTACAAGGCAGATGTAAACAAAATCTCAATAGGTCAATATAAGTGTTCTGATTAAATTATTTATTATTGTGTTTCGTTATTGACAAATTTGGGAAGAGGAAAAATATTCCAAAATTTTCTGAAAATACTATTTGAGAATTAACTGCACAATTACTTGAAAAAGTGTGTACCTTGGATATTATACAGTTTGCATACATACAAAAGTTGTGGAAAAAGACATTTTTTTTTAGGATGTTTCCAACTCTGACTTTGAACCAATTCTGTAGAATGGCCCATATATATATTGCTAGTTCAAATCTCAAACCTTAAGTATGGACCTGCCTTGGCTTTATTTGTTTGGTGTAAAAAGGCTGATGTGTTTTTATGGGTGCTGCTGCTGTCAAAACAAGGTGCCTGATGGAGTGTGACATTAGCTTTTAGGCCAGTATAGAAGAGTATTTCAGAGGGCTGAAATCTCAGCAGTTGCGGGTGTCATTCGAACATTCAGCGTCCTGCAGCACATCTCAAAACTGCTGCTGAGGTCTGGAGTTGTTCATGCTGAGGTTGTCGGAAATGTAATGAGTGTTGGAGGTTAACGCTGATTATGCAGTTGTTTGTCTAGACGGTCTTCTTTAAAACAAGATGCACAGTGTGATCTGATGCATATAGTGCATTGCTCTGAATATATATTCTGTCTCAAAACCTTGTGAGCTGTGTGCCTACTTCTCCTGTACCTGGGGGGATTTTCGAAAATGTGGTGATCATATTTCATCCCAAAATCAAACATTATTGCATTTTGCATAAACGAAATAAAGCCTGTTTTTAGGGCCAAGATAATGTTTTGCATTGTGACATTATTTTTATGACAGTCAAGCATTTTCCTTCTCTAATTCTTATAAATGTAATGGCAAAAAAGCAAAAGAATTTAAAATAATATTAACATTTTAAATTAAAGTCTTTCCTTTGCGTTTTTTGCATAAAGGCAACACCGTTGTCAAAATGATCCTTATTCACAAGGATCCACAAAAAAAGATTAAAAAACGCTGTATTCTGCTGCCAGGCCAGTAGTTGGCGATGTCACTTTGTAAAGGAAACACTACGCACCTATAGACTGAATACATAATGCGCATGACGTCCCCGTTTTCACAAATGCATGATTTTGTAGTTTACACAGTGACGATAAAGGTATAATTTTCAAAAACGTTTACACAACACCATTTTCAACTAAAAATGGAAAACTTTTTATGCGTTTTGGCTGTTGACATTTATGCTACAACAGCGTTTTGTGGCGGCCTGAAAACGCAAGCTTTTGAAATCGGGTTTCAAAGAGCAAGTTTTTGAAAACGATACCGTTACAGTCTCCGTGTAAACTACAAAAATGCTAATTTGTGAAAACGGTGACGTCATGCGCATGTGTATTACGTGTTCAGTCTATAGGCGTTTAGTGTTTCTTCATGAAGTAACATCGCCATCTACTGGCCTGGCAGCAGAATACAGTGTTTTTGTTTTTCGTGGATCCGTGTGAATGGGGATCGTTTTAACAACATTGTCATCTGTAAAGGAAACACTATGCACCTATAGACTGAATACGTAACGCGTATGACGTCCACGTTTTTTTTTTTTTACAAATGCATGATTTTGTAGTTTACACAGTGACGGTAAAGGTATAATTTTCAAAAACATTTACACAACACCGTTTTCAACTAAAAACGGAAAACTTTTTATGTGTTTTGGCTGTTGACATTTACGTGACAACAGCGTTTTGTGGCGGCCTGAAAACGCAAACTTTTGAAATTGCATTTCAAAGAGCAAGTTTTTGAAAACGATACCGTTATCGTCTCCGTGTAAACTACAAAAATGCTAATTTGTGAAAACGGTGACGTCATGCGCATGTGTATTACGTGTTCAGTCTATAGGCGTGTAGTGTTTCTTCATGAAGTGACATCGCCATCTACTGGCCTGGCAGCAGAATACAGTGTTTTTGTTTTTCGCGGATCCGTGTGAATGGGGATCGTTTTAACAACATAGTCATCTGTAAAGGAAACACTACACTAAATACATAACGCGCATGACGTCCCCAGTTTCACAAATGCATGATTTTGTAGTTTACACAGTGACGATAAAGGTATAATTTTCAAAAACGTTTACACAACACCATTTTCAACTAAAAATGGAAAACTTTTTATGCGTTTTGGCTGTTGACATTTATGCTACAACAGCGTTTTGTGGCGGCCTGAAAACGCAAGCTTTTGAAATCGGGTTTCAAAGAGCAAGTTTTTGAAAACGATACCGTTACAGTCTCCGTGTAAACTACAAAAATGCTAATTTGTGAAAACGGTGACGTCATGCGCATGTGTATTACGTGTTCAGTCTATAGGCGTTTAGTGTTTCTTCATGAAGTAACATCGCCATCTACTGGCCTGGCAGCAGAATACAGTGTTTTTGTTTTTCGTGGATCCGTGTGAATGGGGATCGTTTTAACAACATTGTCATCTGTAAAGGAAACACTATGCACCTATAGACTGAATACGTAACGCGTATGACGTCCACGTTTTTTTTTTTTTACAAATGCATGATTTTGTAGTTTACACAGTGACGGTAAAGGTATAATTTTCAAAAACATTTACACAACACCGTTTTCAACTAAAAACGGAAAACTTTTTATGTGTTTTGGCTGTTGACATTTACGTGACAACAGCGTTTTGTGGCGGCCTGAAAACGCAAACTTTTGAAATTGCATTTCAAAGAGCAAGTTTTTGAAAACGATACCGTTATCGTCTCCGTGTAAACTACAAAAATGCTAATTTGTGAAAACGGTGACGTCATGCGCATGTGTATTACGTGTTCAGTCTATAGGCGTGTAGTGTTTCTTCATGAAGTGACATCGCCATCTACTGGCCTGGCAGCAGAATACAGTGTTTTTGTTTTTCGCGGATCCGTGTGAATGGGGATCGTTTTAACAACATAGTCATCTGTAAAGGAAACACTACACTAAATACATAACGCGCATGACGTCCCCAGTTTCACAAATGCATGATTTTTTTTTGTAGTTTACACAGTGACGATAAAGGTATAATTTTCAAAAACGTTTACACGACACCGTTTTCAACTAAAAACGGAAAACTTTTTATGCGTTTTGGCTGTTGACATTTATGCTACAACAGCGTTTTGTGGCGGCCTGAAAACGCAAGCTTTTGAAATCGGGTTTCAAAGAGCAAGTTTTTGAAAACGATACCGTTACAGTCTCCGTGTAAACTACAAAAATGCGAATTTGTGAAAACGGTGACGTCATGTGCATGAGTATTACGTGTTCAGTCTATAGGCGTGTAGTGTTTCTTCATGAAGTGACATCGCCATCTACTGGCCTGGCAGCAGAATACAGCGTTTTTAGTTGTTTTCGTGGATCCGTGTGAATGGGGATCGTTTTAACAACATTGTCATCTGTACGCAAAAAAACAAAAAAGAAAAGGAAAAACTTTTCCATTTTTAGTACATCATTGTCATGTAAACGTACCCAAATTCTATTCAGCTATAAAGCAGCTCTGAAGAAGATAATAGTGTAATTATTCAGCTCAATTAGTTCTCATCCATTGATGTCAGTGCAGATAAAAATGACAGAATATTAAGTGTCTTTTAAACCCTTTTATTTACATTTTATGCAAAGTGTGTTACGAAATGAAGTTATGATCTAACATAAGATCTGCACTAAGATCTTTTTCCCAAACTGCCTGTGTCTTTGTGCAGGTGCTGTGGTCAGATTCAGGATATTATGTTGCATTGAAGTTTGACCTCATTTTCAGATTTGTGAATCATGTCTCAAATGTGTGAGTTTAGAAATTATCATTCATTCATAATGCATGTATTGTTATAATGGCAGTTTTCTTTCTTTGATATGTCATTATGCCCTTCTTCAGTTTACAGTCACTCTGATCATATTAATTGGTGATTTTATGATTTAAAAATGCATGCACATGCATGTGCATATGCATAAGTGCATGTATATATATATATATCTGTATCTTGCTGATGCTATTTTTACTTCATTATTTCCCTGTACAGCAACCTTGAGCTGTAGTGCAGTTTATAAATAAAGCATATTATTATTATTTGCATGATCTGCCCCACATATGCATTACACAAGGGAAACACTTGGTTCTGAGGTGATGCCCTCATTCATAAGTGAAAACAGCCCTACATCTCCCAGACCTTGACAGTATTTTTTGCCTTCATATTCTATAAGCGCTTCATCTTTTAGACTTACAGTCCTCGTTCTTCATTCTTTAATTTTTCTTTTGTCTTCTGTGCATTTACATAGTGTGATGATGGTGTGAATTATAAGTTATTTTAATCATGGGTGAGGCTGTTTCACACACCATATAGGCGCGTGATCGTCAGTGGCGAGTGACGTATGAAAGGGCGCGAGGCACGTCTCTGCTACCATGGTAACATCAAACGATACAGAGGAACTGAAAGTGAGTCAACATTTTGAAGTGATCTAACTATTTATTGAATGGATTTAATGTATATTCTGCTTAAATTCGTTATTTAAAACTTTTAGTATGTTGAAAACGACTCTTTTAACGGGAGAACTCGCTAAGTAAATACACAAAATACGTTCATCAATAAAAGTTGTTGACCTCTCCAGCAATAGTGAGATATATTTAATGTTACTGATTCTCAAAGGAATTGTTTTCTGGCATTTTTAGCGGTATGTCTCAGAGTCAGTCTTCACGGAGACTCAGGAGCGTGTATCCTCCGGCGAGGCCGGTGAACGCCGCCGCTGACGGGCAGAAAATGCGCAGCATCATCGCGGAGGATCCTGATTGGTCGCTGGCGCTGGTTCCTTTTCTAACAACACTCTGCCTACAGCATATTATAAATCACTTTGAAGGTAAACAATACAAATGTAGTCTATCATTTAGTGTATTCATTCATATAACCAACATAACAATAAGCTTCATATTCACCCTCACAAAAAAAAGTTGACTTTTGAGTTGTCACTCCTTTCAAAAGTTAGGAGTATTTTCCATTTAGGTACTCATATGCACCCTTAAGGCATTAGTATGCACCCTTTATTAATTTATTGTGTGATGTGAATGAACTTAAATGCATCATTACATTACAGTCTGTGCAGTGCCATCTGTCATCTTAATGACATTATTATGATGACATTAAACAAAACACCAGCAAGGAACAGTGAACGAAAACGTTCTGATTTCATGCCTCTCAGTGATGGTACCACGAGGCGTCACTCATTTACTGCCCTCAGGTTTCTGGATGGGATGTAGATCCGTAAGAGCGAGTGCAGAGCCTGTGGCTGTTCTATATGCAAGCATCAATGTCTTAAATTTGATGTGAGCCATAACTGGTAGTCAATGCAGAGAGATAAACAGAGGTGTGACGTGGGCTCTCTTGGGCTCATTGAAGACCAGTTGTACTGCGATTCTGAATCATTTGGTTTGATTGTGTAACTGGTTCTGCTCGCCCCTGCGAGTCCGGGTCACGGCACCAAATGTAACCACTCATGTTCTACTTGCAATGCTCTGAGTGGGATTTGAACCGCCGTCTCCAGCATGGGAGGCGGCTGCACTAGACACTAAAGACCGTTTAGTCGCACAGCTCTTACTGCTAGTGTAACTCCGTTGCAATTGCACATGATGGAAGTCCAGCCAGAAGAGCATTGCAATAGTCCAGCCTAGAAATGGCAAGGGCCTGGATAAGAAGTCCTTGCAATGTGGTCTTTGAAGGTCAGCTGGTCATCAAAGATTACCTCAAGATTTCTGGCTGAACTTGATGTGATTATTTTTGATGAACCTAGCTGGATGGTGAAGTCGTGCAGTATAGACGGAGTGGCAGGGAAGACGAGAAGCTCTGACTTTGCTAGGTTGAGCTGTAGGTGATGTTCTTTCATCCATGCCAAGATGTCCGCCCAGCTGTCTGGGATCCATACAGGTACCGTTGGATCATCTGATTGAAATGAAAAGTAGAGGTGTGTGTCATCAGCATAGAAATGATACGACAAACCAGGTGCCACCCAGAAGAGGAGAGGCCCAAGTACTGAACCCTGAGGAACCCCCATGACCAGTTGATGTGCTTTGGATACCTTCCCCTCAAAATTAAAATTCTGTCATTAATTACTCATCCTCATGCCGTTCCAAACCCATAAGACTTTTGTTTAGCTTTGGAACACAAATGAAGATCTTTTTAATGAAATCTGAGAGCTTTCTGTCCCTCCATTGACAGCCTAAGCAACTACCACTTTCCTTCTCTCTCGTCCTTCACTGTCGTCGCTCCTCCTTTTTTGAAAGGGTACTGCCCCAGTGACAGCTTTTGTACCTTTTTCATGAGAGCATATTGTAATTGTTTGTAGATGTTATTAATGAAAGGATGTTCTCAATTTGTACGTAATTCTGTACTGTGCATTAATATTTTGCAGAGAACCCCATTTTGGATGAACTCATGCCCAACTATAAAGCATATGTCCTCCAGCGACTGCCAGCGTCTCTTCCCTTGACCGTCACCGCAAACCTCATCAGTGATGAGAGCTATTGGAAGCGTTGCTGTGAAGGTCGTTGGCGTGTCTGCGACGTCTCCACATACGACAACAGCTGGAAACGCATGTTCTTCGAGCGTCACCTAGAGAGCATCATTGAACTCTTCATCCCAGATGCAACCGACACCAAGACAGTCCTGGATCTGGTGCCACTGTGTCAAAACTACGTAAAGCGTCTTAATGTCTCTCAGCTTCTGCCACCCATCAAAGAGCCGCCCAGGTTTGACGAGGACGACGGTTCGGATTGTGCCAGCGATATGGGCAGTGAAGGACCCTCCATGGATCACTTTGATTTCCGCATGCTGCTCGACAAACTGCCGAACCTGGAAGAGCTCAGCGTGGTGTATGGAGTGAAAGGATGCGGCATGAACTTTGAGTGGAATTTGTTCGAGTTCACCTTCAGAGACTGCGAATCCCTGGCAAAAGCCCTCAATTCCTGCAAGACTTTACAGGTTATCAGTTATTGTTATCATTAGTAGTTGTAGTATTTAGTATTTTCAGTTTTCAGAAATATTTTAAAGGCTATACAAAATATAGGGCTATATTTACTAAACGGCAAATTAGCTTGAGAGTGCAATCCCATAAAAGCGCAGATGGGAGTGGAAAGTTTTGTGCGTGATCTACTGACGACGCGCAAACTGAAGAACACAGACACAGCCGGATCATTTCCATAATTACCAACGCAATCCACCAAGAGCAGCGCAAATTAGCGTCTGATTTAAGATGTGCTTTTTTGGGCGGTAATTAATGGTGCAAATACCAGTAAATTGACTAGCGCAAACCTTAGTAAATCATGTTGCGTAATTCATTTAAATACTCTCCTCCCATAAATTTTGAGTCTGAAAAGGAAAACTCCTACAAATACATATGCAATAATAAGATCAGCCGCAAAAATAACCTTTTCAACGCTAATTTCTCATCGCTAGTCTTTAGTAAATCCTGACAGTAGTTTTTTAACGCCAAAAGAGGGTCTGCGCTGGCGCAAGCTGTTAGTAAATCTGGCCCTAAGTCTTGTATGATCTTCCGTTTTTCTGTGAAACACAAAAGGAGATGTTTAGCAGAATGTTCACACTATTTTCTTTGTACAAAGAAAAGAAATATTGACCAGAGATTGTAAAGCTCCAAGAAGCACAAGAAAACGTCATAAAAGTAGTCTATACATCTTAAATTTAAGCCTGGTCTTCATACAAAATTATGATATGGCTCCAGAAGATATAGCACTCACGTCATATGGACTCATTTTATGGTGCTTTCTTGTCCTGCTTGAGAGCCCCTGGCATTCTTCAGAGCATCTGTGTTGACATTTGGTTGTTAAAATTCCAACTTTTCACACCAGGTCTTCAGGATCCATCACAGTAAGGTGGACGATGAGAAGTGTTGCATGCTCGTGAGTCAATTGCTGGATCACCCGTCCCTGCAGGAGCTGGACTTTTCACATAATCACATCAGCGACCGTGGAGCCCGAGCCATCGGGAAACTTCTGAACCGCAGTCAGCTGAAGAGGCTGGTCATCTGCAACAACCAGATAAGAGGTTCAGGAGCTCAGGCACTGGCTCATGCTCTGGCCAGAAACGCCACCCTGACGTCCCTCAACCTGAGGCTCAACCGTATTGGGGATGAAGGGGGTCAAGCTCTGGCTCAGGCTTTGATGAAGAACAAGACCTTGGTGAACCTTCACCTGGGGGGAAATAACATGACAGAGCCCACGGCTGTGGCGCTTTCTCAGGCCTTGGTGGAGAACTGGACCCTCAAGAGCCTAAACCTGTCCAACAACAGACTGGGAGTCGTGAGTAAACCTGAGAATATGAAGTTTAACACATTCTCTTCTACTTCTTCTCATCTGCATAAAAGTAAAAAGCTAAAAAGTGAATTTCTTACTCTGTATTTTAGTCTTTTGCACTAAAAATATCTAAACATTCTTAAAGTAAGATAAATTTTAATAAACTATTATAATTCACTGCAAAACATGATTTTCTTACTTGGTAATTTTGTCTTCTTTTTCAGTACAAGAAAACAAGACATTAAATTAAATCTAAATTAAACACGAACAAGAAAAACAAAAATGAAAACAAGTTTAAAAGTTTACTTTTAACTGAAAGTTAATTTTTTCTTACCCATTGGCAGATATTTTTCTCATTTTTAGCATAAGCTTCACTTAATTTTGATTATTTTTCAGAAAATAATACTTAAAATTTTATTTTGCATGTGTATTTTTGTCTTGTTTTCCACTAAAGTATCTAAACATTCTTCAAGTAAGATAAAGACTCAAGAGGACTAAAAAATAAAAAAAAATCATCTTGAGATTTAAGTCATTATAAAGTGAGATTAAACTCGAAATACAAAAAAAAAGTCGAAATACAATGTTGAGAATAAAATCATTAAATTTTGAGAATAAAGTCATTATGTTTCGAGAAAAAAATCATTAAATTTTGAGAAAAAAAGTTGAAATAAAATGTTGAGAATGAACTCATTAAATTTTAAAATAAAGTTGTTGCATTTAGAGAAAAAACTCAATAAATTTGGTTAAAAAAGTTGAAATAAAATGTCGAGAATAAACATTAAACCTTTTTCTTGAAATTTAATGACTTTTTTCTCGAAACATCACGACTTCATTCTCAAAATTTAATGTTTATTCTCAACATTTTATTTAGACTTTTTTCTCGAAGTTTAACTATTTTTTTCTTGAAACATAACTTTATTCTCGAAATGTGATGATTTTATTCTCAACATTTTATTTCGACTTTTTTCTAGAAATTTAACGAGTTTTTTCTCGAAACATAACTTTATTCTCAAAATTTAATGATTTTATTCTCAACATTGTATTTCGACTTCTTTTCTCGAAACATAACGTCTTTATTCTCAAAATTTAATGAGTTTATTCTCAACATTTTATTTAGACTTTTTTTCTCAAAATTAAACAAGTTTTTTCTCGAAACATAATGACTTTTTTCTCAAAATTAAACGAGTTTTTTCTCGAAACATAAGTTTATTCTCAAAATTTAATGATTTTATTCTCAACATTGTATTTTGACTTCTTTTCTCGAAATTTAACGATTTTAATCTCGAATTATAATGACTTTAATCTTGAGATGGTTTTATTTTTTTTATTATTGCTTGGCCCTAATCCTCTTCCGTAGATAAAAAAAACCCATGATTTTCATACTTAGTGTTTTTGTCTTGTTTTTCAGTACAAGTACACAAGAGGTTTTCTGAGAAATGTATCAAAATTAAACTATCAAAAAATAATTAAAACAAGAAAAAATACAGATTTTTTTCTAATTTTTGGCATCACTTAATTTTTATGTTAATTTTCAGAAAACAATATTAATATTTTGTTATTTTGCATCTCAAGTAAATGTATCCTGATTTAAGAATGTTTAGATATGTGTACTGGAAAACAAGACAAAAATACTGTGTAAACATTTTTTTTTGCATTAAATTATGACCTATAATTTTCACCTTTTGGATGTTAAAATGGGTGGAAATAAATCCCATATAGTGACAAGTGAAAAATAAAATCACTTTAGCAAGTGCATTATTAACATTCTGACAACCACAGCCAACACCCCAACATCATATTACAACATTTGCTTTCTCTATTATTATCTTCTTTTTTCCCAATGAAAAACAAAGGATGTTTTAAGGCATTTAATTGCTTGTAAAGGGATGAATATGAAATGTTACAGCCCTGTAGTTCACGTTCAATTATTCATGGCAGCAGGATAGATGTGCGCTAACACACGGACATGTGGGATGGGGATTACCTCTCTCCTGGGATGGATCGTCCAAATGGTTCCTGCATTTATCCGTTCCTCCCATCTCCGTTTCAAGGCAAATCATATTTCAAACAATTGCCTCTCATTCAGGAAAGAGCTCTGGCGCTACTCACCAGAAACATTAGTCTGCACACTCACAGTCAAGACATCTTAATATAAAATGTAAAATTTGCAGCCGTACTGCAAAATATGATATGCTTAGTCATCTGAGTACTTCAACCTTGGGTAGAGTTATTCAGCGCCAACCATAAAATCTGATACTAAGTCATACAGATGGTCTGATAATTTTAAAAATGCCATGAATTCACCAAAATCATGAAGCCAAGATAAAATCAAAATTTGCTTTCTTAATACACATTTCTGATTTTTATCATCAGTTTATGGTATGCATGTTTTTCTTTGTAATCTTTAATCAAAATGCTTCTGAAATGACTTTTTCACTTAATGTCACCTGGGCTATAAAGTCCCCCTGTGGTGAAAATGTTGTTTATATGTCTCTGTGGTGTTTTGCAATCCATGTGCAAATTTATATGTCAACATCATTGCTGAGTATTTTCTCCTTAAAACTGCAGTGAACAAAGGTTATCCCGGTATATTTTTCTGTTGATATGAAAAATCGTGTAGATTTAGCAATATAGCGGGTGTGTTATGATGTTATGATGAACTATATGTCTTTCTCCACTGACGTTCTGAGTTGTTCAAAGCGTTTGTAAGGATACTGATTGTTAGAAGGCAGCTGTCTGACTCTGAGATGAAGAACGGGAACATGGTTTGTGTAACATTAGCAACACATTATTAGCTGTTTGATAACATAGTCAAGCAAGAGGCTAATCATATTAATTACAATTATGTGTCCAATGTTGTAAAGAGTGATACCATTGTGCAGCGTTTACCTCAGTAAGTTGACCGAGTGGATCTCTGAGCTGGCGTGAGCGAATGGAGGCGGGGCTAATTAGCATATTTATTGATCCACGTATGTTAAATGAAGTGTAGAGTTACATTCAAGCTATTTTAAGGAATAAAGTTTTTTTTAACAGGAAAAAACATTTAAATATGTCATTTTGGTGATCATAGATGAGTTTTACGGGATAAAATTATTGACTTCAGGGGGTCTTTAATGAGTCATTTTATGCAGCAAAGCCTAACAATAACTATGGGATGGATACTCTCTTCAGTGTCAGTACATGGGATTTATTTCTGCACATTTTAACATCTACAAGGTCAAAATTATACAATACCATTACAATATGATTTTTTTCTAAAGAAATGAACACTTTTATTCATCAAGGACACATTAAATTGGTCGGAAGTGACAGTAAAGACATTTATAATGTTACAAAAGGTGTTTTTATTTCAAATAAATGTTGTTCTTTTGATCCATCAAAGAATCCTGAAAAGTAAAACGTAACACGGTTTCCACAGAAATATGAAGCACAAATGATTTGATAATAATCAGAAATGTTTCTTGAGCAGCAAATCATCATATTACAATGATTTCTGAAGGATCATGTGACACTGAAGACTGGAGGAATGATGCTGAAAATTCAGCTTTGATCACAGAAATAAATTAATATATTCACATAGAAAACAGTTATTTTAAATTGTAAAAATATTTCACATTTTTTACTGTTTTTACTCTATTTTGATCCAGTAAATTGTGAGCATAAGAGACATCTTTTAAAAACATTTTTAAAAATCTTACCGACCCCAAACTTTTAAACACTGATCTAAGTCTTGATAAATCTTCAATTCTCCACTGTTTAAAAGTGTTTGTAGTGAAATGTTGTCTTTTTTAACTTTTACACTCACGTAACTAAGCTCTTTTTACCGTCACATTCATTTATGATAGATAAAATCAAGTCTCACCCACTACTTTCTCATGTTATCTGTTTTACTTGGAAGTAAAATGGGCTGCAAATGCCATTTCATGTTCACTTTGGTTTGAAGTAGAAAGTCTTGAATCTTATTTAATGCTCCTCTTTCACAGTTATGTCTATGATTTGTGTGCACTGTAATCTAAATGAAATGTCACATCTCCTGTGTGTTTCTCCTACAGGATGGCGGGAAGCTTCTGGAGGAAGGGATGTCCCACAACAGCAGTCTGGTGGAGTGTGACATTCGGCTGACACATGTGGGTCAGGATAGTGAGTACTGCATCGCTCAGGCTCTACGCGCCAATCAGATCCAGGCTGCTCACAAAAATCAAACACAACTATGATCCCAAAGCCAAAGTCTGAGCCATACATGCTGTGCCTGCCAGTGAAGAACTGCTGAAAACAAATAAAAAAATGACCAAAATTGCTCTATATGTATTATTCTTAAACAATGAACCGCAGCAATGCTTAGAATAACAGGGGTGTGTTTCCCAAAAGCATCGTTAGCCAACTATGGTCGCAAGTTCTGTTGAATTGTGTTGGTAATGACGGAACTTGCGACTACAGTTGGCTTCGGGAAACTCATCCCAGAATGATATCGTACGCTGGTGTGGATGCTAATATGGTTATCGTTGTAGTTGTCCTTGGTCTGAAAGGGCCTTTAAAGGATTAGTTCACACCAGAATTAAAATTTCCTGATAATTTACTCACCCCCATGTCATCCAAGATGTTCATGTCTTTCTTTCTTCAGCCGAAAAGAAATGAAGGTTTCTGAGGAAAACATTCCAGGATTTTTCTCCATATAGTGGACTTCACTGGGGTTCAACGGGTTGAAGGTCCAAATGTCAGTTCAGTGCAGCTTCAAAGAGCTCTACACGATCCCAGACGAGGAATAAGAGTCTTATCTAGCGAAACCATCGGTCATTTTCTCAAAAAAAAAAATATATATATACTTTTTAAGCACAAATGCTCATCTTGCACTGCTCTGTGATGCGTCATGCATTACGTAATCATGTTGGAAAGGTCACGCGTGACGTAGGCAGAAGTACCGATCCAGTGTCTACAATGTGAGTCAAACACCCTTTACAAAAATTTTGAAGTTGGAGAAGAAAATGAGATGGACCGCAGTACTTCCGTCTACGTCACGCGTGACCTTTCCATTTTTATTTTTTTAGAAAATGACCGATTGTTTCTCTAGATAAGACCCGTATTCCTCGTCTGGGATCGTGTAGAGCTCTTTGAAGCTGCAGTGAAACTGACATTTGGACCTTCAACCCGTTGAACCCCAGTGAAGTCCACTATATGGAGAAAAATCCTGGAATGTTTTCCTCAGAAACCTTCATTTCTTTTCGACTGAAGAAAGAAAGACATAAACATCTTGGATGACATGGGAGTGAGTAAATTATCAGGAAATTTTAATTCTGAGGTGACCTAATCCTTTAAGAGCAGCATGTTTGGCATACAGACAGCGATATGACTCCCGCAGGGAAAAGTAGCTCATAATTAGCAAGCTGTTATAAAGTGGCAAAGGTCACTGATAGTGAGTGTCTTGAAGGTCTCGTTCAGTTTAGAAATGCAGACCAGGTATTTTCTCACTCATCTTCATCGCTGTTAGTTGTATTTTAAAGACAGTGTTTTTTATTTATACATTGAAAGTCTGACATCATGCACCGCTTTAAACATTAATGTGAACAGGTAAAAAAGTGATTCTTTTCCATTGGGATCTGATCAAATAATGAAAAGTGAGTGTAAAGTGTTTGGGGTCCATAAGATTTTTTTTAAAAGAAATGAATACTTTTATTCAGCAAGGATGCATTAAATTGATCAAAAGTGACATTTGTAATGCTGTACATTTATAATGACCTCGGTTTCCACAAAAATATGAAGCTGTTTTCAACATCGATAATAATCAGAAATGTTTAAGCAGCAAATCAGCATATTAGAAAGATTTCTGAAGGATCATGTGACTGAAGACTGGAGTAATGATGCTGAAAATTCAGCTTTGATCACAGAAATAAATTATATTTTAACATATATTCACATAGAAAACAGCTTATTTTAAATTGGAATAATATTTCACAATTTTTACTATATTTTTGATCAAATAAATGCAGCCTTGTTGAGTTTTCAAAAACATTAAAAAATCTTTCAAACCCCAAACTTTTGATCAGCACTTAGAGCCAGACCTGAATGAATGCCTAAATAGCTAACTGGTTAACATTTGTTACTAGTCCACACAGACCAGGTGACAGTAAGGAAGAAAGGAAATTGGTTTCAGCAAGAGGCAGAGAAAGTTATTAAATTTTTTGATGAAAGATAATGTGCACTGATGCATATTAAGAACAGGAGTTTTATTCAGTTTGTACACACATATTTGGCATCTAACCTGAAATTATAAAATTGCCACAAATTTCATAGGCAACATAGTGTTTACAGACACTGATTATTGTGTAAGCAATATTTCCACTGAAATGTCCTTTAGCAGCATAAAAAACATCATCCATGGCATCAGAACTGCAGGAACTACAATAATCATTCATGCTTATAAAGTATCATTTGGTCAGTGGGATATTTCATGAATAGACTGTCCACCTGTCATGAAACATTCAGGAAAAACAATCACTTTCTGACATTTAGAATTAGTTTCAGCATCCTTTTCATTGTGATACTGTACATCTGATGTGATTATTGACACACACACAATATCTTGTTATTCAGCAGTAGTCATATTGACGGTTACTGTATGCACACACGTAATGGTCAAATAAACAATTGCCTTCAACATTGTGACATTTTCTGTGCACATTAAAGTTTTGTTTTGTTATACAAAATGATTCCTATTATAATATATCAAGACATAAAACAGATATTCTTTCCAAAGTTACAAAGAAACTCTTGGTCCTCTACTGTACATACTAGGATGAATCTCTTGAATTATTTCAATAAATACACTACTGGTCAAAAGTTTGTAATAATTAAGATTTTTTAAATGTTTTTCTTTTTAAAAAGAAGTCTGTTATCCTCACCAAAGTTCCACAATAAAAACAGTAATATTGTGAAATATTATTACAATTTCAAGTGATTGTTTTCTATGTGAATATATTTTAAAATGTAATTTATTCCTGTGATCAGAGCTGAATTTTCAGCATCATTACTCCAGTCATCAGTGAATATTTTTATTCAGCATGGATGCATTAAATTGATCAGAAATGAAAGCAGAGACTTTTATTATGTCTTGAATTTAAGAATTCGTTTTATTAATAATTGAGCACCAATAATAATTGATAATGTTTAAGCAGCAAATCAGCATATTAGAATGATTTCTGAAGGATCATGTGACACTGAAGACTGGAGTAATGATGCTGAAAATTCAGCTTTGAACACAGGAATAAATTACATTTTACTGTATATTCACATAGAAAACAGTTATTTTAAATTGTAATAATATTTCACAATATTACAGTTTTTGCTGTATTTTTAATCAAATAAATGCAGCTTAGGTGAGCATGAGAAACTTATTTCAAAACCACTAACAAACCTTAATTATTCCAAACTTTTGACCTGTAGTGTATGCCTGCATCCTTTTTTTTTTTTTTTGCCCTAAAATTAAAAGAATAAAATAAGAAATTGTTTTAATTTATTTTGCATAAAGAAAATGTATCCTAGCATTCAGATTTTTATGTTTTAAGAAAATTATTATTATTTCACAAATATATCACCATTTAAAAGGGAAATATGCCAATTTTTTTTCATGGAAAAAAGTTTAATTATGCGAAATATAATTTCCTATTTTTTTTCCCTTTTGATTTTGGGTTAAAAATATGACCCAGACATAATTGAATATCATAATTGAAAATCCCCAATTAGAGGTAATTATTGAAAATTAATTAAAAAAAGTTAAAATGAGAAACAAATGGTAAATCTTTGTGAATTTTAAACAGGCCTCAAAGAAGCTTGTAGCAATGATTCTTATCCTGGGATGTTTTAAACTGATTTGGAAACATAAAGATTGTGAACTTGAGCCTGTTTCTGTGCTTCACTGTCTGTCACCTTCTGTCCACGCTGATATTTACAGGATGTTCTGAGGTGGAAGGTCAGAGGTCATGCAGAGATTCACTGTACTGTCATATATTATGCAGTCAGGTTTAGCTTTTATAGATTATTTTGACAATACAAATGAGTTCTGATTCTCTGAAAACAAAGAATCAGTTTTGGTGTTGATGTAAGTGAAGACCGTTTCCAACAAAGATATATCTATATACTGCAGCAAATATTTACCCTCTACTTTGCAGTTTATAGTGGTAGTTTCTAGATTTGACAGAACAGGAACATCTATATTTATATTTCTAATTTTAAGATCCATTTTGAACATCATTGGGGCTTATTTTTACTGTTTTATTTTTAGATCTGCTTTTCTGAGGGACTGATCTTACTGCTCAAAATGATTACGACATTTTTTTCATTTCATAGTAACTTGAGAAATGTAGAAGTGCAATGTCAACACCTATAAGCTTTTAAATAATTAAACATAAGCACTAAAATAATACAGTCTGAGGCACTTACATTCCATATAAAAAGAAGAGGTAGTTGCAGAAAATTTGAAAAAGAAAAAAATGTAATGCTTTTCTTGATCCTACCTTCATATATTAAATATTATCTTACATGTATAAGATAATCCTTATTGTTTGAGGTTCTCTTGTCCTTTAGGCTGAATGCATTAATTTATTCATAGCACCGACATTGTTGCCATAAATAGATCAGGGAAAAAAGTGTTTATGAATAGTTTGACTGTTCTGTATCATCCTTTTTCATTTTAATAAAAGCGATTTTATGTTCATAATGATGGGAGCTGTTTTCTATTCAGTATAGAACATTTCCATTTGAAATTTGCAACTTTTATTTAAAATCAACATGAACTCAAATGCACCCGGTTAACTTTCTTAATGTTTTTTTAAAGGGTTAGTTCACCCAAAAATGAAAATTCTGTCATTAATTACTCACCCTCATGTCGTTCCACACCTGTAAGACCTTCGTTCATCTTCAGAACACAAATTAAGATATTTTTGATGAAATCCGATGGCTCAGTGAGGCCTCCATTGACAGCAAGATAATTAACACTTTCAACGCCCAGAAAGACATATTTAAAACAGTCATGTGACTACAGTGGTTCAACCTTAATGTTATGAAGCTACAAGAATACTTTTTGTGTGGCGGAAAAACAAAATAACGAATTTATTCAACAATATCTAGTGATGGACGATTTCAAAATACTGCTTCATGAAGCTTCGAAGCTTTACGAATCTTTTGTTTCGAATCAGTGGTTCGGAGCATGAAAGTCACGTGATTTCAGTAAACGAGGCTTCGTTACGTCATAAGTGTTTCGAAATTTCAATGGTTCGCATGACTTTAGCAGTTTGATACGCGCTCCGAACCACTGATCCAAAACAAAAGATTCGTAAAGCTTTGAAGCTTCATGAAGCAGTATTTTGAAATCGCCCATTACTAGATATTGTTGAATAAAGTCGTTATTTTGTTTTTTTGCCACACAAAAAGTATTCTCAACGCTTTATAACATTAAGGTTGAACCACTGTAGTCACATGAGCTGTTTTAAATATATCTTTAGTAGCTTTCTGGGCATCTGAAAGTGTTAATTTTCTTGCTGTCAATGCAGGCCTCACTGAGCCATCGGATTTGATCAAAAATATCTTAATTTGTTTTCCGAAGATAAATGAAAGTCTTACTGGTGTGGAACGACACGAGAGTGAGTAATTAATGACAGAATTTTCATTTTTGGGTGAACTAACCCTTTAATGTGAACGATTTGTCAATGCATGTTATTGCAAAGAATTTTTTTTTTTTCTTCTTTTTGGGTGGCGTTTGGATTTCATCTTATTTTTCATCACAACATCTCATCAACATTTCATGGTCTGATCAAGTTTTTACAATTAAAAAATTAAAAATATGTTCTATTATGGAAGTAAAATGGGTTGTGAATGCCATTTCATGTTGACTTCAAATGCAATGTGAGAAGTAGTTTGGCAGATGTTTAAGAAGCTGAATAAGTGTGTTAAAGGGATAGTTCACCCAAAAATGATTTACTCACCCTCAAACCATCCTAGGTGTATATGACTATCTTCTTTCAGTCAAACACAACTGGAGTAATATTAAATAATATCCTGGCTCTTCCAAGCTTTATAATGGCATTGAATAGTGCCCGAGTTTTTGAAGCTCCAAAAAGTGCATCCATCCATCCATCATAAAAGTAATCCATACAACTCCAGTAGGTTTTTTGTAGTTTTTTGTAATGATTGGAGTGTTTAGAAACAAAATTTATGAGTCAGTTGTTGTCAGATTTCATTGGTAATTTCAAATATGAAATTTAATTGAAAGCTTGGCAAACAGCTTTGGAGAATTTGATGTTTTCCCATTCAAAGAGATAGGAGCTGCACTTGCATGCCGGAGAGGCGTTTCAAAGATGGCCGCCGAGTGAAAGGCATTTCAAAGATGGCCGCCGAGTGAAATTAAAGGGACTTTGATTTAAAAAAATGCCTTCTGAAGTGAAGCGATGGGTTTCTGTATTAAAAAATATTCATATTTAAAACTTTATAAACTATAATCACTACCTTCCAGCAACGACTGTATGCGCATTCATGAAAGAGTCAAGTTCCGGCGGAAGGGTGACCTCTGACCCGATGTAAATTATGAGATAATTTTCATTTTTGGGTGAACTATTCCTTTAATATCCTAATAAAAGCCAGTCTGGATTTGTTATGAAGAAATGTAATTAGGCCTATGTCCCATTCAATGTTTGTTAAGTTGTTTCTGTGCTCTTCCATTTCATTTAAAGTCAACATGAACTCAAATGAAACCCAATGTAGGCTACTTTCTTAATGTGTTTTTTTAATGTGAACGATCTGTCAAAGTTATTGTACATTTGTGCTATTGTACATTTAGGAGGAAAAGTATTTGGCATAGCCACTGAAAGAAACATTTCTGTACCAGCCTGTTCCACAAATCATGAATCATTTATCAGTTTGCAAATAAATGTACTGACACAAGGTTGCGTTTTCGTCCTTTTGCAAATGCTATAATGAAGTCTCCACACAGGATCCGTTACGGTGCAGTGAATGGCGGTCATGACCGAGGCAGCCCTCGTTGCGGTGTATAATCAGTACGGGAAAATACAGCGCGTCCTGATAGGCCGGTGGAGAAGGTGGGCTCTCCTCATTGGCAGACTGTCCAGCTAGACATCGCGTGCTTTCCGTCGGGCAACTGGGATCGTTTAGGCTACTACTGTGACTTCGCCAAAGACAGCTGCGGCGTGAGCCGTACAGACGGCCCAGCGAGAATCGGCTGCTGCTGAAGGGTAAACGCGGGCTGCTGCTGTTGCAGATGCTCAGCGCGCTGCGTGAGAAAATCGACGAGCTGCTGATGGAGCGGTGGCAGCGCTCGCAGTTCTGCCGGTATCCACCGAAGCCGTTTCCGCCAGCCGCGCCAATCCCGCGAGGCGAGAACGTGTTGCAGCTGGACTGCTGTGCCAGATCCATTAGCACAGCCTCGGAGTAACTGGGAACAAGCTGTTGGTTGGAGCGAATGTGCCACTCAAGCTCTGTGCTGTCGATGGTGTTTACCCGCGGGATGTGGCGGCAAAATGGCCTCTCGTCCAGTGGTGTAACGGAGACGTAGTCGAACCCAAAAAGCTTCTCCACGTGATAATGAAGATACGCCGTGCGATACTCCGTCAGGACCCGCAACGGCCACGATAAAGTCAGCACCGCCGCCAACCAGAAGCTACACTGCGACGCATACCAAGGCAAGCGATCCGGATCTGCATACGCAAGCATGTATTCCTTGAATTCGACATTTTTGAGGTGCATTCCTTCACGCGCTTCCATATAATCGTCCAGACCTTCGTTCTCGGTGAAGAACCGCGCTCTTTGCGTCAGGTAGGAGTTCTCGGACTCGACATTAGCGAAACTAAAGCACTTGGTGAAGCGCAACTTGGTCACTGGAAAGCTCTCCAGGCCTGTGAGATGCTTGGAAATGTCCTTCACCCCGCAGTTCCCGTAATCAAACTCTGCCTCCGCGACGTGCGTGTTCACGCGCTCGTGGTAAACCTGCGTGGTCGTGTAGGCATCCCCGTTTCGGTAGCGAGTCACTTGTCTCGTTCGGCGTACGTAGTGGTAACTAATAGCCTTCCACCAGATGCACGGCGTGGCTTGCTGCATCCGACGCACGCGCTCGGCGATGCTCTCCAGGTCTACTTTAGATTGAAGTTCGTTGCGCGAGTAACAATGCCAGCACTCCACTAGGTAAACCACATAGAGCATGACGAGAAAGGCCACTGGGATGTAGATGTAGCCGTTGGAACAGGGACTGTCGTGGTACATCATGGACTTACCCTTGAAAGCGCTGTCGAAGGAGAGGCGCGTGACCTTCGTGACCTGGCACCAGGTCATTGCGATCACGCAGCAGTACATTAGCAGTGACAGAAGGAGGCATTTCCAGTGCGAGTCGCGACACAGGGACTTGCTCAGGGACTGCTTCAATGGTCGTTGCTGTAAAGATATAAATGATAAAAAAAGAGAGGTGAAAAAACGCCCTTGAGAAGTTCTGTGCTAAATAGATCTGTGGCACTTTTTCCCATAGGAAAACATCAAGAAAGCATGTCTTATACACTAAAATGAATGTGGTGTACACTCTTAAAAATAAAGGTTCTTTATTGGTATTGATGGTTCCATGAAGAACCTTTAACATCCATGGAACCTTTCCATTCCACAAAAGGTTCTTTAGATAATGGTTCTTTTTAGAACTGCTGACTGAAAGATTCTTTGAGGAACCAAAATGGTTGTTCTATGGCATCATACGAAAACCACCTTTTGGAACGTTTATTTTTAATAAAGCATTGTGTACTACCCTGCCCGACAATGTTTGGATTTAAAAGGATAGTTCACCCAAAAATGAAAATTATCCCATTATTTACTTACCCTCAAGCCATCCTAGGTGTATATGACTATCTTCTTTCAGACAAACACATTTGGAGATATATTAAAAAACATCCTGGCTCTTCCAAGCTTTATAATGGTAGTGAATGGGGGGCGAGATTTTGAAGCCCAAAATAATGCATACATCCATCATAAAAGTAATCCATACGGCTCCAGGGGGTTAATAAAGGCCTTCAGAAGTGAAGCGTGGGGTTTTTGTAAGAAAAATATCCATATTTAAAACTTTATAAACTGAAATACTGCGCAAGTTGACTTGCACCACAAGAGTAATCCTCTGACACGATATATGACGCGAGGATGTAGGAGTATTGTAAGCTTAGACGCCTCTCGCGGTTCAAACAAACAGGGCTGTGCAACAAACTCAAGCTCCTCTTCTCTTATATCGAAATCCTCTGAGATTTCTCTATATAATTTCTCGTTTTAGACTTCAAATTTGTGACCGGTGTCTCTATCTTTTGAGTTTCCACGTTCGTCAAACCGATGCGCCGCAAATCGATGCGTACGGCCGTCTGCCGGAAGCTAGTTATTACATTTAATAAAGTTTTAAATATGGATATTTTTCTTACAAAAACCCATTGCTTCACTAAGGCCTTTATTAATCCTCTGGAGTCGTATGGATTATTTTTATGATGGATGGATGCATTTTTTGGGGCTTCAAAATCTCGCCCCCCATTCACTACCATTATAAAGCTTGGAAGAGCCAGGATATTTTTAAATATATCTCCGATTGGGTTTGTCTGAAAGAAGATAGTCATGTACACCTAGGATGGCTTGAGGATGAGTAAATCATGGGATAATTTTCATTTTTTGGTGAACTATCACTTTAATAGGGCAAATACTTAAGAGTATGACTGGATCATTATTGCTGTGATGTTTGATGTAAACGTATATCATGAATGTAAGTTGCCTTGAATAAAAGCATCTGCCAAATGCATAAATGTATGTATTTGTTACCCTTTTTTGTATCATAGACGTGTAGAATTTGTTCTCGTTTGTAACTTGTATTTGTATATTTCGCCTGATATGTTGATTTCAAACACTTTCTGCTTGTTTTTTATTGTTTAATTGTAGAAAACCAACTTCAATGGCATCAGTAAACAGTCAAATTGATTTCATCACCTGTGTTTCCAATCTCACCCTCTCTAACTTGGTGAACCTACAACCTACCTATACCATTATCATACAGATTTGGACTCTTTTGGCAGTAAGTAACACCCTAGCAACCAGGGTTAAGTTCAATTCAGAATTCTTTTTAAATTCCAATTCAGTTAGAATTAAGCAGTCTGAATGATTTGGAATGCAAGGAAGTATAGAATAAAAATGAATTTAAGTTCAAAGAAAGTATAATGAAGTAATGAAGCTCATTTTTATTTTAAACTTTAAATATGGGCTTGAAATATATATAAAAAGCCTTTAAGTTTCAATCTTTTACAAGCCGTGGAATAGAACAACTGGACAAAATACAAAGCTCTATCATGCCGAACAAACTTCTCATGTTTTTATTGTGCTGTTTCTTGAGTATGTGATTGCATGCTTGTTGTATGCCCTTAACATGGCAGATGGCATTAAATAATTGATGATGTTCTTCCATAATTATCCGCTCTACCTTTTACCACGGCCCCTGGAGCCCCTCGCTGCTGGAGCTCTCAGCGGGAATGAGAGCACTTATGACAAGTAGCCCTTATGAAGTATTTCTCAGCCATTAATATACAATGCAATTCATTTTTTGAGTTTGCTCACATTCTTTCGAATATGTCAGAAATTTGATCAATAACTTGGAGTCTCTGAGGGACCAATGAATTTGAGGTTGTATGAGGACATTCTGATTGGTTTAGCTGAGGGTTGAGGGTTTTTGCATTTATAATAGACTTGACTGCAATTTCCTTTCATCTAAAGCCTTTATTTATAGATATAGTAGCCGACTCATAAAGGGAATTTTTTTTATGTCAATGTGTTCCTGAGACAATAACTGCACAATTTTGATTATGTCTTTAGCTTTGTGTACTTCATGATAGAATATCTAAACAATCATGCATTGATTCATAGAATTTAACTTAAATTGTCAGAAATTTTGAATGCTTTAGAGCACAGACTTAATTTTGATCTCTTTTCAAAGAAGACACTTAAAAAAAGTTACAGAATTTTACATTTATTATGAAAAATGCACAAAAATACTATTTTCATATGAAATATATATTTTCAAAAACATGTTTTACTCTAAAACTGCAAGAAAATCAAAGCCATATATCTAAACAAGTTGAGGTTGATATCTCAAAAAATGAGCTTTTAGTAAGATTTTGTTTAGCTGCAGTACCGAACGCTTCCACTAGATGAAATTCGTCTCCCATTTATTTCCAATGCGCTCATTTTTGACTGCGAGGAGCACGTAAGTCCATTTAACCTTTTAAAATCATGTTCATGTTTTTTTTGTGTGTTCACATAGATAGTGCCAAAACCTTTGCCAAATTTTGTACCATTTCGATTAAGTAAAAAATTAAAAAAACAAACAAAAAAAAAAAGTAAAGTTTGACCGCAGAGCACCAGAGGGTTAAACAAAAGGGTTCAGTTCAGTGCTGTTGTTATAATTGTCAAAAACAAAAAATAAAACAATAAATAAATATCGGTTGTTGGGCACATAAACTTGCAAATAATTGGTATTGGTATCGGTTATAAAAAAACCTATATCGGTCGATCTCTATTTATGACGAGAGCAGTCGTGAATGTACAGATCTGAGTTCAGAATGTCAGTGAGGGAACGCTGAACTCTAGCATTTTCAGGAGAATTCTTCTGCACTGGTGACTAATTTAAACGCCTTTGATTGGCCATTGCATTCATGTGCTCAACAGACATGTCTGTGATTAGTTGTAATGCTCAACGCTGCAAAACAAAACAAAAATGTAAAAACAAAGAAAGAAAAATCTTTGACAACCTGAGCAGATCTAAATGTAATGCTGTAATCAACACTTTTCATTCATTTTCACATTTCACTTTCAAATTTGATTCAAAATGATTGCTAGGGACGATTCAGTAGACCAAACATCAAGGAGTAACTTAACAACAGTTTCACAACATAAGAACGTCTGTAATTGCTGAAGTGTATTTAAATGCTGTGGTATGATCTGAAACAGACCGTTCCAGTCAGTTTTTATTTAAATAATTATGAATTTAAATGATTTCGCATGGTGGAATAAACCAAAATACACCCTTACCAGGGTTATGATCATTAAAACTAAAACCATAAAAAATAAACATTTTCATTACTTATAAAATAAAATAAACATTAACTGAAATAAAAATAACACCACAGCTGGGTTAATCCGCAGCTAACTGATGTGTGGTTGTGGTTAAACACGTGGTTCAACTAGTTACTAAACATCAGAGACCTCATTTTGCCTTAATGACCTTCATAAGTTGAGCTAATTTGGTCTTTGAATATGAATTACATGCTGTTTAATTTTGTAAACAGGTTATAGTTATAGTCTTTGATTGTGTTCATGCACATCATTTGTAGCACTTTGAAATGTAATTACTGAATGAAGAGCTTTCATTGACCCAAAGGGGAATTTTATGCTGAAACACTTCTGAGGAAATACTGATCAAAACAGTTAATCAGCATCTTTTTGCAGCCAAATGATGTGTACAGCATGAGATAAAAACACAGTTCCTAACTGTCTTTCCAGGGGGAGATTAACTGTACTGAATAAGATAGTTGAAGCTCAAGCACTTCTACAGGGTTTCAGCCCAAACCCTGAGGCTCTTTCAGTGAAGACACATGCTCTGATATAGTGAGGATTCTCTGATGGGATCGTCCTGTATATTTTGGGATGTGTGAGCGAGGTGTCCCAATTTCATTCGGACTATTTTAGTGCTCTAGAGTGTCATTTTAGTAACATGATGTAACAGATGATGACTTCCTGGGGTTTAGTTGCAGTCAGGAAGGCCTTTGTGTGAGTCAACTATTGGTAACATGTTTCTTAACTTCACTCTATTAATAGTGTCATCTTCCCATTCTGTTTATGTGTCTGTATTTGGAAATACACAGCATTATTGGCGCTACTGTGAAATACTCTGTTGGAACTGAAATAAATTCAGCTCCCACTTTTTTCAGCCAAGTCATTTTAAAAATATATGATAAATCATTACAAACAACTTAAATGTAACTTATCGGTTATTGGATGAATCTCACGGAAACATGCAGGTCATATTCACCCCAAAATGTAGAAAATTTAAAAAATATTTATTTTTAATTTAAATGAATACATACATACTGTATATATTTATAAATATATATATATATATATATAAATCTATATATAAATCTATATATAAATCTATAAAATACTCTTTAATAAAATAGATTTTTTTTATTTATAGAATTATTTTCATAATCAAGCACACTTTAAAAGAATATATAATAAAAATTCTCAATTGCACTTAAATTGAATTACTTAAAAAATTTGAGGAAACTGGTTGTCCTAAAAAAATTAAGTAACGTAAACTTAAAATATAAGTTCATTTAACTTAAAATGTTTTGTAATATCAATTAGCCTATGCTTTGTAGTTATTACAGTATATTTAAGTTCAATGTACTAAATAAATTAAATTTATATAATTTTTTTTTTAATTTATTCTAGAAAAAAAGCAAACAAATAAAGCTACATTCATACAATTTTCTGTTTTATTTTAATTCAATTCCAAATTTTAATTTGAAAATACAACAAAACATGAAATTTTCATGTCCTGAAAACATTCACTCCCAACAACAGCTCCTCTAGTGAAAAAGAAATCAGAGAAAGGAAAAGACTAAAAAAAGACTAAATTCAAGCGCGCCGCACGCGAATGGGAAAACTAGCTAGGATGAAACGGATGAAAAATATCCCATCGTTTAAACAAACAACGATTTTCCCTGCTCAAAAACGGTCTCTCAAGGGAAACAAAGAAACGATAAAAAGGTAAATGTCGGGGAAAATGTCCGTGAACTGGCTAAAACAAAGCAACTTCTCATCAACAAACCACGACAAAATGGCGTTGCTACCTGACTCGCAGCATGAAACCAAATTATGTTCAAATCGGATCACGTCAAACTGTGCAAATTATTATTATTGTTATACTTTCTCAAATTGTTAATGTTAACAACATCATGCAGCATTGCGTGACTATGTGTATTTAGTGTATTAGCATTAGCCTATCTAATCTCTAAAATTAATTTGTCATGTCATACAATCCGCCATCAAAATGATAAGTTTAATTATTGCAGCTGCTGTGAGAAATGGTTATAAATGATCCTCCTCACCTGCGATGTAGTCTACTAGCTGGGACTCGTTCTTTATGTATACAGATGTGACGCAAAGACTTGCTCGAATTTCCCGCGGAAACCCACCAGTACCACCAGAATTATAAAACATTAGTTTACCGCTGTGAATCGGGCTAAGGTAAGGAGAGAGTTTTGAACACTGGCTAGTTACTTGCTCAAAAAATGATTTTGGATCATTTTTAACCAAAAAAGTTACGGACATCAGCTTTAAATTTATTCACACATTAAAATTATGTCCACAAACACGTAGAATCTACTTATATATTATATATAATGCAATCAAACTTAAATATTTTAAGTCTATTGTAATTAAATTGTTTAATTAAATATAAAATCTGGGCTAACAGTATGCTAACAGTATCTTTTGAGCAAAATATAATTTCTTATTTTATTCTTTTGATTTTGTGGTGAAATATGATAAATTAGTTTTTTTTTTTTTTTTTTTTTTTTTTTTAATTCACTCCATTACTGTCTGCCACTGCATTTGAACGTGTAATTGGTTTATGCCGTCTATTATTACAGTAGCCTACAGTAGATGGATATGAATCTTTGTGTATCTCCTCTCTCACTCACGTGCGCACACACACACACACACACACACACACTCCCCCCATGTTTGTGTCAATTAAACATTATTCGTATTGCGTGAGCTTATCTGTCTTGGCTTTTGTGAAACATACAGAATAAAGACACTATTCATTCTCTTCTGTCGTGGTTTGTAACAAAGGTTTCCCCACATCAGATGAAACGCGCACAATGGAAACGCGCGAGCCGCCGCTGAACTCACCACTTCCCGCGGCGTGTCCGTCTGCTCGTGCAGGACATCAGCAGCACTGCTGTCAGTGACCGGAGCTGCTGGAGACATGATGAAGAAGATGATACTGGAGCATCACAGCCATGTGTCATCCATTATAGTCCATCCTCAGCGAGGCAGCATCCTGGCCACGAGATTAACAACACAACACGCGCACTTTTGTATCCTTAAAGTGTCCAAAATACTTGCGGGATCGTTGGCTGTCCAGGCAACCGCGAGCATTTCCTTTAAGATTGGTGCGTTGGAAATAAAAGAAGCCAATCTGACCCACAGCAAGATGCAGAAATCATATGGAAATGCGCATGAACGCGGAATGAATGACAATGAGGCGCGAGATGAATCCACACGGATGCGCAGCTCAGATCCAGGTAACGGGGGCGAGCGAGAGAGAGAGAGAAAGAGAGAGAGGAGGGAGGTGTTGTTTATCTATCCCAGCCGTCTCTGCTGAGGATCGTACGTGACCTTGACTCCATGCATGTGGTTTCCCATTTCTTATAAATGTGTTTTAGTTCTCCAGAGACCTGGAATTATACCTCTTATTACATTTATAAATGAGTCATTTGTGTGCTGTGTGTCTCTCATGACTAACTAATAAAATAATTAACAGTTTAATAGTTTCTGTTTTAAAAAAACATTTTAATTGTATTTTTTTTTTTAGTCCATTGACATGTTCCCATTCATCATCATTGCATTATAATGAGCTATATAGAATTATAAAGCGGATAGTTCCGGCCCTTGATTCTGATTGGTTGAACCGCGTTCGAAGCCGTTGTAAAATTCCCGAAAACATACCGCTGACCTCATTACATAAGTATCGCTGCGCCACTGAGTGTGTATGTTGCAGTCTGTCTTAGCAACCACTCTTAACAACATATGTTTGTTTGCAATTGATTTTGTTAATTGAAGCTAACTGTATTATGTAGAAGAGTATTGTGAGAAAGAGATCGAGTGAGCGAGTTTATTACCTGCATTCAGATTAAGCGTTTTCCTTCAGGTCAGTCCTATGTTCATAATAAAAAATCTGTTTGAATGTCCGCTGCGATCTTGTTCTTTTAACATTTAATGGGTTTTCCGAGCCCTGCTGACACTAACAGCGCTAGTCAAAGCGTTTGTCATTGCGTCTTGTTCCGTGTTCACAAGTTTCAATATAAAAGTATTTGCGACTGAGTGACTCCATGCTGCCATCTAATGGCGTAATAAATGTAACTTCTGTTGCTGTTCACGATCAGGGACTATTTTTTCCAGCGGAAGGAAGGCTTTTAATGATTTTACTTCATGAAAGTTGCATTGATACATATTTTTTGGTTTTAATATTTGTATTGTGTGGTAACCATTTTATAAAAGCAATAAGCCCCATGAAGCCGTGGTTTACAGTGAATTTATAACACTTTAACACTATAATACTCCGCTCCGCGTCGTGCCTAACAACGCCCCTTAGCTGTTATAAATTCACTGTAATTCACTGTATAATTTTAGAATTTTTGTCTAAAATATCAGTTTGTTCTAAATGCTTTTTTTTTCTGAGAAAATTTACAATTGTTCTTTGTCCTGCGATTTCTGTTCAACAATGTTATTCTGTCACATCATCTCGCCCTTTAAAAACGATTCTTTGATCTTTGACATCATATTTAAGGTTCTGACATCATAACAGAATGGTGGTTCATTCAAAGTGTCTGTCTATTAATATTTCAGGAACTATTGTTGGCAGCTGGCGCAAAGTAAGAGAATATTAAAGGATTAGTTCACCCAAAAATGAAATTTCTGTCATTAATTACTCACCCTTGTGTCGTTCCACACCCGTAAGACCTTCGTTCATCTTCGGAACACAAATTAAGATATTTTTGATGAAATCCTAGAGTTTTTTTTTTTTTTTATCTCCCATAGAAAGCAATGTAATTACCTTCATTGAAGGTCCAGAAAATTAGTAAAGACATCGTTAAAACAGTCAACGTGACTATAGTGGTTCAACCTTAATGTTTTAAAGCGACAATTTTTGTGCGCATAACAAAACAAAAATAACGACTTTATTTAACAATTTCCTCTCTTCCTCTTCATAACATTAAGGTTGAACCACAGGAACGTGGACTATTTTAATGATGTCTTTACTACTTCTCTGGGCCTTGAATGTGGTTATTTTATTGCTTTCAATGGAAGATAAAAAACAAACAAACTCGGATTTCATCAAAAATATCTTACTTTGTGTTCTGAAGATGATCGAAGGTCTTACGGGTGTGGAACGACATGAGGGAGAGTTATAAATGACATAAATTTCATTTTTGGTTGAACTAACCCTTTAATTGTAAATAATGTGCAATGCAAACATATTTGCTATAGGGCCCATATTAACCTTTTTTTTTTTCAACCTCAAATCATTTTGAATTCAACAGTGTTTGGCACAAAGCATGTTTTAGGAATATTGTGCTTTTCCTCATGCAGCCATTGTCCATCACAAAAATGATCACTAACTAAATTTCTGTGCATATGCAATCATTATATGCTGTTATACTTATCAACTCAAGACAAAAAACATCATTGTTGCCATCAAAGGTCATATGACCTGTTCATTTGATAATGAAAAGACTTGTGTCAGACGTAATCGGAGTCATTTGACTTTTCAAACGTAAAAATGAGCCAATCAAACATATATCACGCCTGACAATATACAGTACCGAATTTAAAGACAGATTACAGCGCCACCTGCTGGTCATTGATGGTACTGCCCGTTGTGTTTAATGAAACATTATCTCCAAACAATAAAGCACGATAGAATTGAAGATAAATGTGGATTTTTAAAATACAAAATCTGTGCATTCATGATGAATAGTTGTACTTCATTTAGACATGCAGAACAAGTTGTTAGTAGTATATAATATGCAGAACATGATGATAACACCAAAACAAAAGCCTATAGTTTCATACTGTTTCATTTTACATATTTCTGATCCACTTACGTCAAAACACAACAGACAATGCATCAGGTATAAACCAAAATTAGGCTTGCAAATAACCTTTGTGGCATTCCTATCCTTTATAAATCCAAATTACTGTATAAAAATGCACAATGAGAACTTTAGCTTAATGTATAAAGCTAAAGATGATCATGCACTAGTTGTGGTCAAGTCACATTTATTTAGCACTTTATACAATACAGACTGCAGTAATAAACAGGAAAATAACATTCAGTATGAAAATAATCAGTGACTCAAACTTGACTGCATATGAGATGAATTCAAATTATGTTCTAAAATTATCAGTTGCAATCTTGGAAACATATAAATGCCCAGATTAAGGGTGTGTTGCAATTCAGGGACTTTAAATCCTGTCAGGTCAAGTCACAGGTTGTTCAAGGAAGTTGTTGGGAGTCCAAAATAGAGAACAGGTTTGAATTTGAGGGCTTTCAGGAGATTCCATGGGGTTGTCATGGTGTGTTTGGATTGGTTCGGTAATGATATGGGGTTTTGCCACTCCCTTGTGGGGAATTCCCACTGTAGACGGATTGAAAGCCGCGTTGACTCCGCCTCCAATACCGCTTCCCCATGTAGGCTGCTACACATTACTGCCAGCATTCTCGCAGCAGTTTCATTACCTTACTGAGTTTGGCTGGTACACTTAAGCTCACCCCGAAACCACACACTTCACGTTAAAAAACCATTGGGAAGTCTGGGAGTATCTGAGGCGGGCAGCCGAGTCATCGGTGGTGGGATGAGAAACAAAAGCGAATGTCTCTGGTGTCATAATGTCACGGTGATTTTACTTCGCTTCAACTTTACATTGCAACATTGACGATAAGCATCGAAGCTTCGAAATGGCGCGAAGCGGCGGTGAGAAAGAACGAAAATTCGAAATAGAAGACAACCGGACTGACTCCGGAATCGAATCGATATATATATCCAGAGATTATGTGAGTTTGGACAACTCTGAGGAGAAGGATAAACTCGGTACAGAAGAGAGGCTGGACTCTGCTTACGTCTCTTCATCGTTAACAGTGGAAAGTTTGGGGGATTTAATCGAAGAATGCATAATTTCTGATTGTGAAAACCCAACAGACTGTGAATACACTGAGGAGGAAGTGAATTTCTTAACCACTGTTACAGAAGATGGAGACACGTACGTTTAAATTTCATTGATATGTTTGTGAAAGTTCAAATGCGTCACCTGAGTGTATTTCAAAATGTTTTGATGTCTAAATATGGGGTGTTTGTGAGTTTAATTAACGTGGTTCAAGCAATAAGATCCTGAGGGAGTTGTTGACAAGCACGCGCGCCGCGGAGTAATATATATTCAAAATATAACACGTCCTATATGCCGCCTTGTTTTCACAAAACGGATTCTACATAATAAAAATGGTATGGAAACACTTTTTCTCATCAAAACTTAATGTGCAGATTCTTCAGGTAGCATCCATCCCTGTCATGCACGACGTACTGCGGTAAATAGGTCTGTGATACGGCGAACAGGTGGTTCAAATATCAAGTTCCGATCCGGTTCCAGCCATAATAAACATCTAAAATATAGTGAGCTGTAACGTGAAATACCCGTTCACAATTCCACTGCATCCCCTATTGGATCAATGTTTTTGTTGCATTGCATCATTCTGTTATGGCGGTGACTATATTATCTAGCGGAAGGATTGTGCTTAATGAATGGACTTTTAAATGAAAAATGGTGTACTTTACTTTTTTTTTTTTTTTAAAGATATATTCATTTTTTATAATAGGTCGTGCTTTATTGTAAATATAATCAAGCTGGTTACAGACTATATTTGTACCTTATTGCTTAATTTAAATCTTGCAACACTCCTGGCCTGCTGTATTGACTGGAACTCATTTATAAAGTGTTTATTTTCATATAATCGTAACGAAATGCTCTCTTTGCAGCTTAAAGTGCAAGGCTGATGGATAGATAGATAGATAGATGGCGTGGAGGTGAATTGAGTTCAAAAAAAGTGTGCAGGATGTTTCTTCAACCCTTAACAAACATTTAATGTCCTGGATTTGCTTGAATTTAATGTTAATTTACCAAATGTTATGTTGTCAAACAGAGAGAATAGGAAGTTTTTTATTAATCTAGCACTCAGTTTAAAAAGTTTAATTGTGGATGAGAGAAAGTTTCAAGTCCGTAGAAAGTGTTTTCATGGTGAACTCTCATAAATAAGGACCAGGTAACGGAAAATGAATAACTATTTGAATAATGTTGCCCTTCCTACCTTTAGCAGTTCAAGAGCAAACCAATTTATTTTAATTGAAAAGAGAGTTAAAAATTGCTCATTCTTGTTTTGTACGGTCATAAAAGGTCAAAAAATGTTGGTCCACATGAAACTAACAAACATTTTTTTTTAAGTTGATTCATTTTACAGCCTGTTTTAGTTTGCTGAGTGACACATTCTCATATGACAAATGAAGATTTGATTACAGTAGCAGGCTTTTCTGTTTTAACACAACAGCCAGTCAGTTAACAGACATCTAGAAACTGGATCTGCTGTTTATGGCGCATGAGAAGAGAGAAAGCAGAAGTATGCAGTGGAATTCCCCCCTCGTCAAGCTAGAAAACACGTTCTGATGGCAGCCTTTTGGAAGACTGCAAAGCTTTTGTTTTAAACACATATATTTTCACGTGCTTTTAATGTATATTATTTATCCCAAAAGAGCACGTGTCACGTAAACATGTTTATGCAAGCAGTGACCTTTACACCAGATCGTGGTTCAACCTGTAACGTATATGTACAAAAACATAGGCAAACATTCACCGCACAAGTGGGCACGAACACACAACTTGGTTAAGGTCACCCTGCTTTAATTTCTTCATTGGTTTTGACAGTGACAAACCAGCATGTCAATAAGATTGTTATTTTGGAGAACATCTTGCTTTTTGATGCATCTTGAATCATAGTGAGCAGCTATGGTTTACCTTTGGCCTGCTTTTGTTGCTGTTGCAAGGAAAAAAATGTCCATATGAAATCCCCAGGCCATCCGGATAAGCAATGTCCCACTTTAGGGATTCACTTTCATGCTGTCAGTTTTATATTACAGACACAGTGTTATATAAAGCTCAGAAACTTTTAAAATGAATTGGTCACCCAAAAAATGAATCATTTACAATATGTTCCAAGTGTTTTTATCATACAATAACTTAAATTTAAACACTGAAAACAACTACAGTTGCGGCGAAGATTTCACACACAGTTCATAAGGACTTTTTTGACTTTATAGTGCCTTTTTGGAGCACAATTCCCATCCACTTTCATTACATGGGAAGAAAAAGCGGTGTAAAATCAGTTCAAAGTCTCTCCTTAGGTGAGGTGGAATAAAAATGTAAATGTTTAGGCGAACTAAACCTGTTAATTTCACATGCAGCGAAACAATATGAATCATGATCGTTTTACCACAATCAGATCGATGACACCTAAGTTGTTCTCACATTATTTAAATGCTGAAACCACTTGCTTCTACCTGTTTCCTTCTGGCTTACTGTAAAAGTAAAGACTAGGTTATCGATGTGGGAAATGACACACCTGCGAGGAAATAAACGAGCTAGAGGATGGGGAAAAAGACGACGAGTGTGCATTAGTTTATGCTCCTGCTGCATCATTTACTGGTTCCTTGTGACTCAAATACATCTGAATTAAGTAAATGAATGAAACAGTTTCATGCAACCAGACAAAACAAGCTAGGGTCATATTTTACCCTTAAAATCAAAAGGAAAAAAGAGGAAGTATTTTGTCTGTAAATGGAAAAAACGTCAAGTAATTGTTTATGCAAATTTAATCTTCCTTTTTTGATGATTAAATGTGACCTTAACGTGTTTTCTTGAGATTAACTCTCGGTTTTTTGCATTTCTCATCTGTTTTAAATCGGCTGTCGTCTTTCTTGTAACTGCAAGATTTTTACTAACCATCTGAAAGGTTTTATCATTCAATAGCAAGACGATCTCTGATATGAATGCTCTAATAATGCTCAAAAGTTCCAGTGTTGCGCAATGGCTGAATGCCTCTGCGAACCGCTGTCAGCAACACACTTTTGTGTGACATATTTCTCAGTATCGTCCGACCTATTTTTTTTTTTCTTCTTTTTTTTTTTTTTCCATCACACATTGTGAAATGTGCTGCTTTTAGACTGCGGTTTGCTTTGATAGTTCCTTCCCTTTACCGTTGGCTCTGCTTCATCTTTCAACTAGCGTTTAACTGGCATTTAACCAGCAACTTGCATGTCTGCTTGTTTTTCCAGGATTCTCCATTTGGCCATTATCCACGAAGAGCAACGCTTTGCACATTGGTTAATAGAGCTGTTTCCTCAAGAGCTGTTGGATATTCAGAACAACTTGTATCAGGTATCATCTTAAGATTCTCCACACGTCTCACAAACAATTGCACAACAAGTTTCTCATGCAAGTTGGAGGATTTGTGAGCTATTTCCACAGAAATCCGTTCTGTTCGTGTTTCATGAATTGCCCCTGAGGGAACAGAAAAACTGTTGAGGGAAATCTGGTATGAATGTTGTAATGAGTTTGCTTATTTTTTGTTTCCCCTTTGAGGGGAAACTCCCCTAGCGCATATCAAAGAATGATGGGGGTTTATTACACCCGTTTGACAGCCTCAGTTTCAATTGTTATTTTGAAATTTGGGGTTTATCCAGTGACAACAGACGAGGGGCTTTCTGTTGAAACCCCCTGCTTATTATTGACTTTATTATTGACTTTTTGTTGCCATTTTTGGTGAAAGGAAGCTGTAATGTGGCCAAGTCAACAAATTGATTAATATTTACAGTCATGGAAACCTGGAAATATCAATGAATTACCCTCTGATGCATTAGAAGCCATTTTAACCATTGAGGGTGTGATGTTACATCTAAAATAACCACAGGTGATTACTCACAAACTCAACATGGAAAGCTGTGGACAGATGCATAACTCTCACATTACAATGCATTTTGGGGAATTATATTCTTGTTTTGAAATGAAAAGAAACATTCAAAGGGGTTTTCTTTATGAATTCATCCATTAGCACCTGGAAATACCATGGAGATTATTAAAATCCCATTGGGATAACCAATGTTTCTAGTTTTACCATCATGAATGATGAAAAACGCATTGGTCAAAAAGGTGTGGGAACACTGGACATTGTGGATCTTGCTCAAAACATTGACTTTTACAGTCAAAATACTCTAGTGGTTATTATTAACAGTGACTCATTTGGCTAGTTTTACATTACAATATGAAATCAAAAGTTAGCACTGCTTATAGTCAGTGATTCACCCGTGCATGTTATTCAGAAAAAGGAAATCTGTGTAATCTTTCATCAAATGTAATCACTTCACTTTTCTGGAAAGTGAATTCAATTCCTGATGGATAAAAATCAACCGAAATGTGTCACATTATTAAAGTAAAATAAGTTACAAAAACTGTTTCATGTTGACTCTGTTGCTAGTTGGGTTTTATTAAATGAGAGGTTGTCAGATTTGGGTCAGGCGGTCTTAAAGCACATGAGGGTGTGAAGTCTAAAGGAAACTGCGCACAAATCTGACAGTCAGCACTTAAAGCTGTGAGTAATACTGGTCCTGCTGTGCTTTTACCAAAAGCCACGTAATCAGCTAATGCCAGGCCATTGGACATATTACTCACATGTTTCCTTTTGACACAGTCAGTGTATAACTCCTAGATTGAGTAAACCATTACATGGTCCCTCATCTTTGGAATAAATGAACCTCATTTCTTATTGACATTAAATCAAAAGGGTTAATGCCATTCTGTGATGCTCTTGCTAACCCACGCAGGCTAACTATCAAATCAAGTGTGATGGTCTGAAGACACGGGGATGGTCCCCATACTACAAATAACCCCACATATCCAGTTGCATAAAAAACGAAACCGTATTACTTAAAGGGTTAGTTCGCCCATTTCTGTCATCATTTACTCACCCTCTTTCGTTCATCTTCGGTACACAAATGAAGATATTTGAATGAAATCTGAGCAATTTCAGTCCCTCCATTGACAGCTACGCAACTACCACTTTGATGCTGCAAAAAGTTCATAAAGTGATCGTAAAACTAATCCAGATGAATTGAACGGTTTAGGCCAAATTTTCGCTTTTATTCACATATAAACATTCATCAACTCACACATCAGTTGTGGTAAACGGAAGCTCAAGCATGTTTGCTAGACGTGCGAGAACCAATGAGGTTCATTCTTGTGTTACGCAGCACGTTTGAGCTTCTGCAAGAGCCAATGAGGTTCATTCTTGTGTTACGCAGCACGTTTGAGCTTCTGCAAGAACCAATGAGGTTCATTATTTTGTTACGCAGCACGTTTGAGCTTCTGCAAGAGCCAATGAGGTTCATTCTTCTTTTACGCAGTACATTTGAGCTTCTGCAAGAACCAATGAGGTTCATTCTCATGTTACGCAGCACGTTTGAGCTTCTGCAAGAACCAATGAGGTTCATTCTTGTGTTACGCAGCACGTTTGAGCTTCCGCAAGAACCAATGAGGTTCATTCTCGTGTTACGCAGCACGTTTGAGCTTCTGCAAGAACCAATGAGGTTCATTCTTCTTTTACGCAGCACGTTTGAGCTTCCGCAAGAACCAATGAGGTTCATTCTCGTGTTACGCAGCACGTTTGAGCTTTTGCAAGAACCAATGAGGTTCATTCTTGTGTTACGCAGCACGTTTGAGCTTCTGCAAGAACCAATGAGGTTCATTCTTGTGTTACGCAGCACGTTTGAGCTTCCGCAAGAACCAATGAGGTTCATTCTTGTGTTACGCAGCACGTTTGAGCTTCTGCAAGAACCAATGAGGTTCATTCTTATTTTACGCAGTACATTGGAGCTTCTGCAAGAACCAATGAGGTTCATTCTTATTTTACGCAGTACATTGGAGCTTCTGCAAGAACCAATGAGGTTCATTCTCGTGTTACGCAGCATGTTTGAGCTTCTGCAAGAACCAATGAGGTTCATTCCCGTGTTACGCAGCATGTTAGAGCTTCTCTTTATGTTCGCTGATTAGTGTTTATATGTGAATAAAAGCCTAAATTCAATCTGATCATCATATAAAGTGATCGAGTCTCTTCAGAAAATTTGGACTAAACCGCTCAATTCATATGGATTAGTTTTACGATCTCTTTATGAACTTTTTGAAGCGTCAAAGTGGTAGTTGCATAGCTGTCAATGGAGGGACAGAAAGCACTCAGACTTTGTTAAAAAAAAATCTGTGTTCCGAAGATGAACGAAAGTTTTACAGGTTTGGAACGACATGAGGATGAGTAATTAATGACAATTTTCATTTTTGGGGAATTTTCATCCCTTTAAGTACTATTGGCATTACTGGAGCACTATCATCAAGTTTTAGAACTATCTGTTGTATTTTTTTTTTACATCAAATGGACTTTGTTTTTGTCATTAAAAGTAGGATAAGCCATGATAACCCTAACGCCATTTTGTCAGATGCTGACTGTATTCTGACATCCACAGACGCCGTTGCACCTGGCCACCTACCTGAACCAGACCTCTGTAGTAAAGGGCCTGGTAGAAAAGAAGGTGTTACTGGAACTCCAGGACCAGGAAGGAAACACCCCTCTCCATGTGGCATGTGAGCACGGATTCTTGGAATGTGCCAGTGAGATGGTCCACAACGCCTCACCCAGCAAACTCACCAACATGCTGGAAACACAGAACTGGAGAGGTAAGAGTCTGTTTGGTAGTCATCATACTTGTTAGTGATTTTAACAAACCTATGCCACCAAATATTAAAGTTGAGTGTGTAAATTATCCTGCCACGTTTGTGCTCCAGACATGAATGATTCCTCAAATCATGTGTCTTGTTGAGGAGAGGTAACTGCACAGCAATATGCAATTACAACATAGGCCCTGTTTACACCTGGTACTAAGATGTGTTTTGGTCGAGCGGATCACAAGTGGACGCCGCTAAATACAGATGTAAACAGGGTGTAAAACAGTTTGAGCTTGTCCACTTTTGACCACTTCCAGAGCTAGTCAAAAACACATTCAACCGGATTGCTTTCGTAGTGTAAACACTCATGTGGTTGAATGTGTTCAAACAGCTACAAAAGACGCCTACTCTTCGCATACTGACCTTACGCCTAAATATTATGGGAAGCTCGCGAGCCAGACAGGATTTAAACTTTGTCAGTCTGAAAAAACCCATACATTTACCCACCCATAGGCCCTCCCCTCGAAAAAATCAGCACAGAAGGATTTGAAAGTGGACAAAAGAGACGGAATAAAACACCAGGTATAAATGTGAATGTCTCCTTCGTCAGGTCTCCTTTGTATGGTCAAACATCACTCACATGTGCTCCATTTTATGTATTTTAATGCTACTTTTGCGTACTTCATATGTATTTTTTCAAGAGCAATATTGAGAAAGGCAGTCACGCTGCTGTGATGTTGGTGGCGTCAGTGGAGTTCGTTCTGAGTGCATCATCAGGGTTTTTAGTCATGCCAGAAGAAGGAAGTTGGCATCAAAAAGTGCCCTGGAGTTTTTCCATGTTTTCATGGACTTCCAGTATCAGTGTTTCCTAACGTCAGCATCATTCAGTTTTCTCTTTATGTCAGCTACTGTCATGGCAGAGAAGCAGTTTGATGTTTTTACATTATGACTGCTCACATCACATTTGTATACTTGCATAAAGATATAATATATAGATATATAAAGGTATTGAGTAGTTTCTGGCATCAGAGTTGATACTATATTATATATACATTCCCGTACCTCAAACAGTACATAATAGCATTAACACAGCCAAGGTCATTGTGAATGCATGAACTGATAAAATATATACTTTGAATGCAATGAAAGTCACTTTGGATAAAAGCATCTGTCAAATGCATAAATGTAAATAAATATACTTTATTAATCAAGGCATAAAATATTCCGTCTGATTCCCATTTTGCAGGTCTCACGTGTCTCCATGTGGCCACCCTGCATAAACATCATCGTCTCATGCGGCTGTTGATGAAGAAAGGTGTGGATCTGAACATACAGGTGAGCTGGTTAAGTCTGATCTGTTGCGCTTGCTAAAAAAAAACCTTCAGTCCTGTGACCAAACATCCACGTGTTTCTTCATTTTTGTGTCGTTCAGGAGGGTACAAGCGGGAAGACGGCGTTACATATGGCGGTAGAGCTCCACGACGTGCAGGCAGTGACCCTGCTGCTGAACAGAGGGGCGAATGTTGATGCCGCCATGTTCAACGGCTGCACCGCCCTGCATTTGGCCGTGGGCCGACAGGACGCCTCCATCGCCAACCTTCTATGCCAAGCCGGAGCCGACAAGATGATCAAAAACATGGAGGATGAAACAGCCCTGGATCTAGCAGACGGCAACGATGATGTAAGGACATTCACATTCCCTTATTATCTAACAAAATCTTCAGTGTCAGACCAGAAATGGTGCCTTTTTCAGTCTGAACCAACCCTGTATCAGTGCTGTTTTTATCAGTGTTGGGGGTAATGCATTACAAGTAACTTGAGTTACGTAATCAGATTACTTTTTCAAGTAACTAGTAAAGTAACGCATTACTTTTTCAATTTACAACAAAATGTCTAAGTTTTTCAAATGAGTAACGCAAGTTACTTTTTCACATTTATTGACTGACAGCTCTCTTGTTCCCATGTTGAGAGAAATCGTAAGTGCAGAGGCGTTGTGTGTAATCATGCTAATTATAGTTCTAGACTAAATGTGAACATGCATTTACTCATCTCACTTGCACTAAAACATTCTGTATTCTTCAAAATTAATATAAAATGCATTTTGTAACGCAATGTAATGCATTACTTTTCATAAAAAGTAACTAAGTAACGCAATTAGATAAGGCTGAAATAAAATATATGAAACAAACTTAAAAAACTTCAACAAAAATGTTAAAGATCAAGTGGAAATAAATGAAAGCTTTCTCTCTCTCTCTCTCTCTCTCTATATATATATATATATATATATATATATATATATACAAATTAAAATGACAAATATACATGGCAAAATGACTAATTTAAATTAAAATTAAAATAAAAACTGACAATACTACATAGTAGCATGTTCAAAACAACTCAAAAATAAAATAAGTTTACTAAAACTGAAATAAAAATAAATTAAAGCTAAATGAATTAAAATGACAATAGGACAGCACACAACAAAATTCCTAAAATTTAAGCTAAAATTAAAACTAAAAAAATACTGCATAGAAACATATTCAAAACAACTCTGAAGACCCTTGACAACTAGTGAAAATTAAAGTTGACGTACTAAAATTACTAAAACTGAATTAAAACTAAATTAAATCTAAACGCATTACTAAAAAAAAATTAAAATGACAGAAGCACATAATAAAATTACAATTAACATATTTAAGCTAAAATTAAAACTGAAAATATAATTCAAGCTAATTCAAAATAAATACTATAATAGTATATAAATAACATATGTGTTCCTAGTGTTTATATTGTCTGATAGTTTATGTCTTGATTAATAGTGTGCTTGATGAAAAACAGATTTTTGATAGGGATGCACTGATATGAAAATTTTGGCTGATACCGATAACCGATAACTCTTTATATTTGAAAGCCGATAACAGATATATTGGCCTATAAATCAAAATATAATATATAATTTTTTTTTTTTTTAAATATAATTTTTGAGAGCCTGATTACAAAAATAAAAGCCATGTCCCAGCACACAATTAAAATGTTCTCATTATAACTTTATGTAGACGATATGACAGACTTGCGCTGCACATGTTGCACTTGCTGTATTTTCCTTTTTGAAGTGATTTCAATCATATTTCAAGCAATTCAAAACCATCATGGTGGACAGTGCACATCTGAAGAAAATAATCCATTAAAAATGAACATATATCGGCCGAAACCGATATGGTGCCCGATATATTGTGCATCCCTCATTTTTGATATCTTTAAATTTAATTCGGGGTTTAAAATTCAACATATAAAACCATAATTTACCATTTGCCAGGAGTATTGGAATTGAACTTCAACAGTTGGTGATGACGTAATACGAGAAAACAAGGACGCAAGATCGCTTATGAAGGCATATTGAGAAAACAGCCTCTGTTTTGGGTTGGTGCATAGTTCGTCTCTTCTTCTGCTCTTTTCCCTGTTGTGGTGATTAGCAAACAGCGTTGCATTACCACACACGCCCCCTTCTGGATTGGAGTGTGGATCGCCTGTGCTTGATTGTATTCGTCGTCTGATTGTATGCACGACAAATTAGACTCCTGCTGTTTACTGCGATTAAAATAGGCATACGCCACAGTTTATTTGTGATTGTTTACAACGATTATGAGCTTAATTGCATTAGTTTAATCTAAGTATTGTGTTTACATAAGGTAAAGTTTAATCGCAATATTACCCATTATGAGGGTGCATGTAAATATACTCATTGAAGTGTAGCGTGAGAGTACCATGGTTGGTACCGAAAACTAAGGGGGACTGGTCTTTGTGAAGAGTCAATTTACCCTACGTACATTCTTAATACACATTCATTATATTATTGTGCATGATTCATCTGTGTCGTTTCATGTTGACTGGTAAGCAGCAGCATACAGTAAATGCGTTTTCTCTGTAAGCTTTACGTCAGAAATGGGATGATGTGGTAACAGTTTCTCCTTTTTTGTTTTGCAGATATTGGCCTTGTTCCCCTTCGACGACATTCAGATCAACTTCTGAACAAGAGAGACGGCATGTTCTTTTTTTTTAAAAAAACAAAACAAAAAAACTCTTGATCTGAAGTTGCAGAACTTTTTGGATTTGTCTGCCTGTAACCGCAACTATTTATGTCCAGTGGTGATCATGCTGGTTGATTTATACGGCAGGAACAGCTTCAGCCCGTTCATTATTTGCTGCTGCTTCGTCCCATGGAATGTCGTTGGGATGTGCGGACATAACTCGTATTATATGTACTCTGCTGAACAACCTTAATGTTACAACACAAATGCATTCTGATTAGCAATATTAATGTTTTTGTAGCAAGACTGTGCTGTTGTAAACGAGATGAACGAATGAAACACTGCTTTGCAAACTTGTTTTCTTAAGAAACAGGTCATAGTGCCAATAAAAGAAGTTTTAATATTTATGTGCAGCGTTTTCTTTGTGCTAAATACAAGACCTTTTTTAATTATCTGGGTTTTAGGGGTGCAACGGATCACAAAACTCATGGTTTGGATCATATTACAGTTTTTGAGTCACGGATCGAATACACAAATTACAAGCATAGATAAATACAATAGACCAAAGTTACAAAATAAATTAAGGTCTAAATCTAGGATTCAGGTACAGAAATGTAATAATTAAGTGTAAAATACCACTGCATAGTTTTTACCGTATAAATTAAATATAGATTAATGTTTGTTAAAGCTGTCTTTTGTTTTTTGATTAGCATTAATGACACAGTCAGCAGCAGATTTTTATAGGTTGCTGTCACTTTAAGACCTAACACACGGATCAATACTGATATGTATCCATTTTCTTTCTGTTTATGTTCAATTCACTTAAGACGTAACCGACTATAGCCTTGTCCAAACACCCACACTTGCGGTCTTGGCCACTTGAGAGCGCGTGCACGCGTCAGGAAGTAAGTGCACAAGACTGTCCCATGTCTTAAAATGCCCAAGTGCAGTGCCCTTAATGCACACTAAACCCACACTATCTTGAATACTGCTTCGGAGCGCTATTTGAGGCTAGCGTATCCCATCATGCATTATGTTCGGGAACTCACATGCCCCGAAATCGCGAGATGTCAAGAAAAACATTCGACTGCAAGTTAAATTAATTATATATTACATATAATTTAGTAGTAAAATATAAAGTGTTGCACATTTTATTGATGCAAAGATGAGTAGGCTGTGTGTATTTTGTACATCATTTGCAACTGCTTTTTATCACTTAAAGAAGCACCACAATTTTAATATTGTGTCTTCTGTTAGTTACATAGCGACCACTGAACAGACATTTAAAAGTGTATGTTAAAATGCAAAGCATTGAAAATAATAATAATAAAAAAAAAATAAAAAAAAAAAACTGTAAACACTTGCATTTTTTTGCAAGACTGTAAGTGTGTCCCATTGGGTAATCAAAAGTTCTACACACACTTGCAGTCTTAACGACTAATTGAACACTTGAGCCAAATACAGGAAATACGTCATGTAAGTAGTCAAGTGCAAAGACCGCAAGTGTGGGTATTTGGACAGCGCTTGTGTTTAAATTAATACTTGCCTAGATGGTTATTCTGAGATAAATTTGTGTGTCCGTTTGCACGCAAGGAGACTCGAAATGGTAATTCAGTATTCACGCGCTATCGGAAAAGAGCCTAAACATTCATGCGCAAGAAGAGAACTCAATTCAGTACTCGCGCACTGTTATCTCATGTGCGCAAGTACTGAACTTAGTTCTCTTCTTGCGCATGAATGTTTAAATTGGCAAGACTTAGAAACACGTGCAAATGATAAACTTTCACTCTATGATGTTAAACTTAATCCGCGAATAACATGAGACCATATGGATCACACATTAGCTAAATCCGTTAAGCCCAAAGTATACTTCACTTTTTACGTGTATGCAAGGGTCAGCGTACAGTGCGCGTGAAGCAAATTTCGCACCGCTGGATTTTTGTAACAGGTCACACATGCGAATTTAATTTTTTGCAGTAATTAGTTTATCCACAAGGTGGCAACCATGCCCTGGGGCTGTCAATTCACAAGGTAGTTGAAGAAAAACGGCATAAACGGAACAGACTGGAATGCATGCAAACTACAGCGACAATGGAGGCCTACATAGACGAGAGATTGTGCGAAGAGGTTAGAAAGTACCCTCATTTGTACAAGTGTAGCATGAAATAAAACTGCGCATGCGTCGAACGGCTGTGTATGCGTACGAGTCAAATGAAGCATACTTTCCAAGGCTTTGCAAAACGAAGTATAGAGAGTATGCACGTGACGTCACTATTGACCGTTACGACTGGTTACGCCCACTGAGTGGCAAAAAGACCGAGTGGCAGCATTAGTTTTCAGGGTGAATGCCGCGAAAAACACACAAAACACATCCAAAACGGGAAAGAGCTTTGCGACTGACTGTACAAACTGCTTTGACACAAAATCTGAGGTATATTTTTAGAGACTGTTTAAAGCTACAGAAAAAAAGAAGCAAATAGGTCGCTGCAATTTTACAGAAACAGCTGGACATGTTTTGCAGTTATCAATTTGTGTCAAAATGTTGGATTTTGGGGTAAAATCATATCCTATATATTGTATTGACAACTCATCAATTAAATATTTACCATCTTATATTCTGCATAGGTGGATGTTTTTAAATATACACTGACAAAAACTACAAGTTTTAGGGCTGGACGATATGACGAAATATATAACATTGATATAAGTGATCACTCCGATTTAAATCTATATTGTAGTTATATAAAGCGTTCACAGGCCGATTTGCTTTATGTATTTCCCCGGCGTCGAAATCAGGGACATATAAATGTCAGGAAACATGATTCCTGGCTGCACGTCAATATCCGTGGATTAGGTTTCTTTGACATGTGATAAGGAACACTTTCGAGCCCAACCTTTAGCGTAATCGTTTGTTTTACTCGCGTTTTCGCAGTTTCCCCTATTAAACCCAGTCATGCAGCAGGTTCTTTTGCCACTCAGTCCAGCTGAGGGAGCGCGTTCTGGCGGGAAAGTGACGTCTATGCATACCCTCTATACCCTGGGCTTTATTCTTTCCGCGTGCGCGAGGGTTTTTGCGGACATTTTTTGTGACCGCGCGTACCAGGCTACAAAAGCACCAACTGCGCATGCGCTGGAAAAACAACGTGGACGTCGAATTTGAAGAGAGGCTGTGTGAAGAAGTCGCTACCCGCACTTCTACAATCCGTCATTAAAACAATATAAAGACAGCCAGATGTGCAATAATAATAATGTACAATAATCCATGTTTGTTTACTGTTCAAGCAGATCTAATGCGCATGTACACGCCGATGTACTGCGCATGTGTGGAACACGTCCGCCGAGCGGACTAGTAAATACAAGTAGTCCGCGTCCGTGCTGTCCGTGTACGCGTCCGAACTGGAGTATTTAACCGAGGCTTTACACCCTTACCAGGTACCATGAATCATTTCATAAACGTCTGCCAACAACTATGTTGTTTACTTCACAACCGTATTATTTTAGTTTACAGTGTTAAACATATAATACGAACCAAATAGACACTAATGGAGAAAGGTTCGTGCTTTGGATTAAGAGGGAAAATGTTCTGCAGCTGTCAAGAATATTGATACTGGGAAAAAATCAATGACCAGAAAATACACAAAAACAAGTTCCTGGTAAATGTGTTTTCCATCATGTGCCACATCACTCTTCCTCATACTTACCAGAAATATAACCCATTCATGTAAATAGAGGACAGGTTAATACAAGTCTCTGCTTTCAATAAAACAAGTACATTTCCTTGTAAATTAATATGAAATTTTTCTTTTCTTTTCTTTACAACTGCAATTGTATTTGGTAACTACATATATAATTAAATGCATACTTTAGAATATTAATAAAAAAAAAAAAAATGGTAGCACTTTACAATAAGGTCCCATTAGTTAACATTATTTAACACATTAACTTACATTCACTAACAATTCTTACAGTATTTATTAATTTTTGTTAATGTTTTGGGTTAGGGACCAGGGTTGATTAATTAAAATTGAATTATTCATTGTTAGTTCATGTTAGCTCAGGTCCATTAAATATTATTGACAGATACACCTTTTGAAATGAATAATGAATAATTAGTAAATGTTGAAATTAATGTTAACTTATTATTAATGAATGCTTTAGAAGTATTTTTAATTGTTAGTTCATGTTAACTAATGCCAACAAATGAAACCTTACTGTAAACTGTTTCCAAAATATATAGTTATAATTATTTTTTTTTATTTTACAAAATTAATGTATATTTTACAATATTTGATACTTAAATGTATTATTTTCTAATATGAAATTATGAGTATTGAGAAAAATAGTAAAACATTTATAAAAAATAATAAATTAATACAAATAAAATAGAAAATGGAAGCAGCTAAAACTAAATGAGTATCTAATAAATTTTCGATATTCTAACACATTTTAATTTTTAATATTTCGTGACTAAATATTTAACTTTCATTATCAAGTAATGTTACGACATACATTTAAGTTTTACAATAAAATTGTCACTATTGTATAATTTTTATAAATATATTTTAACTATATATTTTGGAATTGTTTCCTCAATATTCTAATGCATTGTAATAAAATCTTTTTAAAAATCACAGAGAAGCTGCTATGATTATAATATATGTGTGTGTCTCCTAAAATATTCATGATCCCTCATATGAAAATATGACTGTATATACTGTATAAGTTTGAAGTGACTCGTGACATCAGAGGCGGCGCTACACCTTCCAGTTCATTGAAAATCTGCAGGACCTCAGACGCGCCGAATAAATTTCAAAGTAAAAGTCTCTCATAAAGAATAATGAGCCCTCCGCCCACAAAACCCAAGGACATTTCACTCTCTCAGCTGTGCCAACACGGCTGTTAAACAATAAAACTTTCAAATATTTACCGAAGCCTAATAACACAACAACTAAGTGGAAATTATACGGATATGTGAAGGTGTGTCTCCTTTCGCAACCGGAAACAGTGTAGTGTGTGTTAGTGTTAACACGTCAGTACAGATGAACTCATGAGTGAAGCAGGCCGAGAAGTTTCAGGTCAGAAACACACGGGATTTATCTGGATCCTGGATGTTGATTGTTTAATTACAGGCAGAAGGCTTTATCGATACATGATCAGCGCAGGAACACGTTTGGAGAGTCTCAACGGCTGTTTTAGGGAGTTTTGAACAGGCGGAGCGGCGGCGGCTTCTGCTGGTGGAAAATGCCTCTGTTTCCATGGAGGTACTGAAACATGATGCTGAAACATCACAATAACATTTAAATGTTCTATATACGACGTCACAGTCACTTTTAATGCAACACTTGACATTTAGAGTCTTTTGAATAGGAATAATGCATCTCTCCTTGCTGCTTTGACGTACATTTACTCATGTATCATCAATAAGTAATTTCTTGCTGCTTTCAAATAAATGCTGTTCTACTCATTAATGAATCCTGAAGAAGTGTATCACTGTTTTCACAAACAAATATGAAGCAGCAAAAACTGTTTTCAACATTGATAATGACAATGATAAGAACCATTATTAGTAGTTGAGCATTAAATCAGCATATTAGAATGATTTCTGAAGGATCATGTGACACTGAAGACTGGAGTAATGATGCTGAAAATTCAGCTTTGATTTTAACATATATTCAAAATAGAAAATGGTCATTTAAAATTGTAATAATGTTTCGCAATATTACTATTTTTACTATATTGTTGCTCAAATAAATGCAGCCTTGATGAGCATATTAAAAAATCTTATATATATGTGTCTATGTGTATTTATATATATTTATATAGTTTATAAAAATGTTACAGTAGACTGAAAGTCATGGAAATTCACTGGTCAGAAAGTGTGGAAACTGTGTTTGTTTACTGTAGTCTTTCAGAGAATCTTGACAAACACCTTTTATGAAGCCTCTTAATTACAATGTTCTGAATTTATCTTTGGACGCATTCCATCTTTAATGAAGTGTTCAACTAGTTCTTATAATCGCAGACTAATCTGTGGTGTCAGGTAACGCAGTAGGGCACTGGGTTTGAATAGGGTGTAGTTTGTGGCATGTGAGGCGATCCTGCTGCAGGCGAGCTCTGTGCACAAAGACCTTCTGTTGGAATGGGATCAGACTCCTGGGACGAGACCTGAGGAATGCCCAAACGACACACACAGGAGCGTTCACAGTATTATGCAGCAAAGTTACACTTGATTTATTTCCCAAAGACTTGTGTGTTGCATTTCGACCAGGTTTGTTTGCAGAAATGTGACATTTTGGTGTTCTTGCAGATGCGGAAATGCATAAAAATAAATAGCATAATTTTGTTCATAATCTACTCTATCTCTCTTCCCTTCAGTTTGTGTTTGTGTGCGGCGCTGTGCGTTCTGCCGGCGGTGCGAGCGGATGCTGAAGATGCTTCACTGCTGGGCGGCTGGCAGGACGTGTGGCTCTTCCGCTTGTTCCTCAATGTTTTGGGCTACGCCACCATCATCATCCCTGGATATTTCCTAATCAGCTACTTCAAACGAATCAATTATCTAGAAACAGGTTTGTTGGAGTTTCTCACTTTTGTTTCATTTCCAGACCCAAATGTCGTGTAGTCATGTACTGCATTTTTGTAAAAACAAAAAGGTTCCATTTGTTATAATTAGTTAACATGAACTAACAATGAAAAATAAGTTATTTATCAATCCAAGTAGTTAATTTCAACATTTACTAATGCATTATTAAAACTAATGTTAACATAGATTCATAAATTCTGTAAATTCTGCTCATTGTTAGTTGAAGGGGTCCTGTTGTGCTTTTTTCCATGTTCATCTTTCTTTAGTGTGTATGTTGCTGTTTGAGCCTGAAAAAGCTCTAGAAAGTCCCTCCAGCAGGAGTTATTTTCTATTTCAGTGTCACTGTTTCTGAACTCCTTGAAATGCCTCCTTTGTAGTCTTGAGTTTTCTTCCAGGAACGAAAACGTCACAATATTCCTCATTTAAAAGGGACCTATTATGCAAAATTCACTTTTGCACGGTTGTGTTGGCAGTGTGTGTACACAACCACCCTATAATGATAAAAATCCAACCAGCCGTTTCCAGATCCCTGGCAGTGTGACATCACATTAGCCCACAGGCCCCGTCCACGAATGTTGACAGACGTTTTAACATAGAACCGCCCTGAGCGAGTTTACACAGTCCGCCATTGCTGCACTGACGAGAACGTCTCCCAAGCGTTTTAGGTGTTCTGTAGCTGGATGGATTAATCCACATAGCTCTCTCCATTTACTCCCTAAATCTGCTGAAGACGAGGTGAATTCTTTTTTTCTTTAGAAGAAAATGCTCCCTCAACTCTACCGAAATTCGTTTATGTCTGCGCGAATCATTTCACACCGGACTGCTTTGTGAAGGAATATCAATACAAAGGGACAATACAGAGGTTGTGCTAAAAATGTGTTACTCAAGGATAGATCAGTAAACTGTTTGTGATCCAGCTTACAGCCTCCAGAGTGATACTGGATACGGCAGTAATGAAGGTGAGAGCACTTTATTACAGTTCATCGGAGTTGATTTACGGATCTAAAGTTTACCAGTTTATTAAGCACCACCCGAAAAGGCATAAGGACTTTATATATTGTTTACTGTTAGTTGTAACGAGTGTTTCTGTGTGCTTCGCTGTGTATCTTCATGATAATGCAAGGAGAGTTTATGGATAATATTTTAATGCACACTTGCACTGTGTTTTATTAAGCGCTTACAGTGATTTTCTAAAGTGAAAATGGACGCTTCATCTTTTGTGTGAAGTACAATAAACGTTATAAAACCCATCGGTAAAGTTGAACGGGGTTCGGTACAACCGGCTTGTGCTAATACAGTGGATAAAAGCAAGAAGACAATATAAGTTATAACCGTAATTAAACTAAACTATACCTGTTCTATCTCCATGCAGCATATATTCGCAGTTTCTGACATTATAGTGCATCCTGACTGACTCCTGACACCGGAGTTCTTGAAGCTCCGCCCTCTTAGGCCGAGTGCAGCAGCTCATTTGCATTTAAAGGGCCCACACTGAAATGGCGTGTTTTTGCTCAACTCCAAAAAGTGGCAATTTTAACATGCTATAAAAAATGATTGTCCCGAGGTAAAAATTAGCATAGCTGCTGTTCATAACATTAAGCAAAGATAGTCATGTGCAATTGATCTGATATGAGATGGATTATGTGAATGCTTGGCTGAAGAGATGTGTCTTTAATCTAGATTTAAACTGGGTGAGCGAGTCTGAGCCCCGAACATTATCAGGAAGGCTATTCCAGAGTTTAGGAGCCAAATGTGAAAACGCTCTCCCTCCTTTAGAGGACTTAGCTATCCTAGGTACAACCAGAAGTCCAGAGTTTTGTGATGTTAAAGAGCGTGAAGGATTGTAGGGCGATAGAAGATCGGTTAAGTACACAGGAGCTAAACCATTTAGAGCCTTATAGGTCATTAGCAGTACTTTATGATCAATACGGAACTTAATAGGTAACCAGTGAAGAGATGATAAAATTGGTGTTATATGATCATATTTTCTTGACCTGGTAAGAACTCTAGCAGCTGCATTTTGTACCAATTGTAGCTTGTTTATTGAGGAAGCAGGGCAACCAGCTAGTAATGCATTACAGTAATCTAGTCTAGACGTCATGAAAGCATGAACTAACTTTTCTGCATCTGAAACAGATAACATATTCCGTATCTTAGCAATGTTTCTGAGGTGGAAGAAGGCTGTTTTTGTAACATATGAAATATGATTTTCAAAGGACAAGTTGCTGTCTAATATAACACCCAGGTCTTTAACTGTCGAGGATGGAGTAACAGTACATCCTTCTAAATGCAGATTGTAGTCTGAGAGATTCTGTGTACAGGTTTTTGGCCCAATAAGTAATACTTCAGTCTTATCTGAATTTAACAGAAGAAAATTACTAGTCATCCAATGTTTTACTTCTTTAACACACTCTGTCAGATTGGATAATTTAGAGATTTCATCTGGTTGTGTTGAAATATATAAGTGAGTATCATCAGCATAGCAGTGGAAACTAATTCCATGTCTTCCTATAATATTACCAAGTGGCAGCATGTATATTGAAAATAGCAGAGGGCCTAACACAGATCCTTGCGGCACTCCATAATTTACTATCGTTATCTTAGATTTTTCCCCGTTTAAATAAACAAAACAGAGCGTTACTGAGAGGAGCTGCAACAATGGAGAATATGGGGAAAAATAATTTTTTTTTTGAACATTGAAGCATAAAAACATATTCTAGTAGAGCCTAAAACAAAGTAAACACTAAAAGGTCCCCTTTAATTTTAGTTAATGCATTAACAAGTAGGACTTTTTAATGTAAAGTGTTACCAAATTTATTTATTTTTTTATATATATAGCTGCTTGCACCAAAATGGTCATAATTTGGTTTTCATTACCATGTTCCATCCTCTCAGTTAAGTAAATTTGTATTTCAACACAGCTTAAAGTCACCTACACAATATTTGATCAACTCCCGTGTTCAAAAACGGACTGTTTGCAGAATGTGCTTGACAAACCTGATTCTTTACACGCTGCTCATGTTTCTGTAGGCCGTGGGATTTGCTTTCCTCTCATAAAGACGTGTGTGTTTGGGAATGAATCTAAAACTGGACTGCTGGATGATGTTTCAACGGCGGCCAGAAACGACTCTGAATCCAGTTCATCAGCTCGACAGGCCTTCAAATTGATCTTCTGTGCTGCTGGACTCCAGGTAATGTCCCTGTGTTACATGTCAATTTGACGCCACTGAATAATTTAACTGTGTGCATAAGTTAAGTCTTCATCTGTTTTGTGCATCATCCAGGCGTCATACCTGACATGGGGCGTCCTTCAGGAGCGGGTGATGACGCGCTCCTACGGCGCCACGGAGGTGGAAGGCAGCGGCGAGCGCTTTAAAGATTCCCAGTTTCTGGTGTTCATGAACCGCATTCTGGCCTTGACGGTGTCTGGCCTGTGGTGCGTCCTGTTCAAACAGCCCCGCCATGGTGCGCCCATGTACAAATACTCCTTCGCTTCACTGTCGAACATCCTCAGCAGCTGGTGCCAGTATGAAGCGCTCAAATACATCAGCTTTCCCACGCAGGTACAGCATTGCATTCTGGGTACATTAGCAATATGAACATATGAAGTACGTAGCAATATGAACATATGGTCACATTTCAGTCCAATATCAAAAATAAAAGAAAAAGTATATCATCAGAAGTGTACTGTTTTTCACTGATACTTACCCTGAATTCTCATTTACAATAATCCATTTATTCATTTAACTTTTGGGTCATTCCTTGTCAAATCAAACTTCCCCGGATCATTTTTTATTTTTTTATTTTGTTAATATTTTTTCTGAAGAAAGACAAACATAAATAGTGATGAAAGGCAAAATATTAAATGTCACAGATGAATATTTACGGAGTAATCCACAATTTTGTAGAGGGGGGTCAAAATGACAATTTTCACCTGAGATTTGGAGCCAAATTAGAGGTGGGCGAAAATGACTTTAGAAAGATGGCAGCTTCATTATTTTATTTTTACACGGAGATTGGTAGGTCTATTAGTAAAATCTGTTGACTTTAGCAATCTTTGTTTCATTATATGCCAACGGTGACTATTCAAAAATGGGAAAAAGCGCATTTCTTGTCTTTTTTTCCAAAGTTGGCATGCCTGTAACTCAAGAAGTATTAAGGATATCTTAATATCTGTTTAGCTTTTGGTTCTTAACAAACTTTTCTTTTGGTGTCTTAATTTTAAAGGCCCTCGATGGTTCAATCCCAGAGATATTGGGATCTCAATATGGCTCCACGGAATAAATTGTTGAATTGTACACATTTTTAGTGGTCAAAAACCAATTGTGGGTCTCTTTTCATACTGATACTTTTCTTTTAAAGAGGAATATCTGAACAACAAATAATGTTAAAACTAGAAATGCATCTTCTTTCCTTCTGTCAAAACAACTGCATTGAACATACCAGTTTTAACTATATTTCAGTGCCATTAATACACTGAAATGGTCAAGTTGAGGCACATTAACTTGCTCGCAATAGTTTATTTGTAAGATTCTATATTTGAATCAGTTTCAGGGAAATTTGGAAGAAGGGGTTTTGTTTATTTCAACTGATTCTGGAGCTACCAAGAGTTGACCTGGGGAGAGCAACCGCACCGCCATAAGAGGCACAAAACTTTTAAAGCTCTATTAACTCTTGGTAAGAACCAGAATCTAAAAGGATATTGAGATATCTTGAATACTTCTTGAGTTACAGGCATGGAAACTTTGGAAAAAAAAAATATTTGTGGTACTCAGACAGGAATGTTGATCTGTTTTGCAAACAAGATATACAAGAATTTCTAGTGTCAACATTATTTCTTCAGACATTCCTCTTTAAGAATAAAGAATCAGCAAAGTGACCCACATGTACAGTTTACCAATTTACTGACTGACCCACATTGAAATTCCCATATTTCTGGGATTGAACCATATAGAGCCTTTAAAATGAAGATACTAAAAGAAAGGTTTAAGAACCAAAAGATATTAAGATATCTTTAAAACTTCTTGAGTTGCAGACATACCGACTTTGGAAAACAAACCAAGAAAAGGGGGTTCTCCCCATTTTTGAACTGTCACCGTTGGCATATAATGCAACAAAAATGGCTGAAGTCAACAGATTTTACTAATAGATCTAACAATCTCTGAATAAAATTAAAATAATGAAGCTGCCATCTTTCTAAAGTCATTTTCGCCCACCTGACATTTGGCTCCAAAAATTTCAGGTGAAAATTGTCACTCTACAAAATAGTGGATTACTCAGTAAATGTTCATCCATGGCATTTAATATTTTGGCTTTCATCACTATTTATGTTAGTCTTTCTTAAAAATTTGATTCAGAATGACCTTTTTTTCCCATTATGATGTATAAGAAATTCCCAATATTCTCATTTGTGATATTAATTACATACTCAGTAGTATAATTGCTTTTATATATATATATATATATATATTTTTTTTTTATTAAAGTGTAATTAAATTTATTATTATTACTAATTAAAATCATGAAGGCAGTATAACAAATATTACCAATGATGAAAAAAATACAATTTAAATTAACTGGCGTAGCATTAAACTATAAACAAAAAAACAAACAAACAAAAAAACAACAACATTTCAGTTATGAAAATTGTTTGTTTTTTATGGTATGCATTAGGGGTGGCACAGTACATGAAAAAACACCCGAACCGTTCGGTTCGCTTGTCTCGGTTCGGTTCATGTGTGCGTTGCACGGTTCGACGCATGCGCAATGTAGCCCCGTGCTCAGACAGTTTCACGCGAACATACATATAGACAGTAAAAGTGGAGTAAGGAGTGCTGCAGAAATGGCAAGTGGAGGAGATAATGAAGGCTGCCCGGAGTTGGCGGATGCGCCCGCGTCGTTCAAATCCGGTATGTGGGAACATTTTGGATTTCATGTTACTTACGATGACAACGGAAATAAAACAGTAGATAGAACTGCGACTGTGTGCAAGCATTGGGCAAAATGCATTCAATATGCTAATGGAAACACTTCTAATATGACAGTTCATTTGAGAAGACATCACGCCAATGTGTCGATAAGCACAAACAGGAGAGAGCCGGTTAGGAAACAACTTCTACTGTCCGCAGTATTTAAGCAATATATATATACAGTGGCACTTTAATCTCTAGTTTCCAAATACTGCACTTTAATTTCAAGTGAAAGAAATGTATCCTCACTCTCAGGGAATAGAAGCATTGTTTATACTGTTTTTGTGTTAAGATGGTTAAACTTATGCTTGACTTTATGATTATGGCCTTTGCTATTGTTATAGCCTCATTATATTATGTTATTACATTATATTATATATTTATCTTTAAAGTATTTTGACTTGTTTAAAAGACAGAGCTTTAAGAGTTCCTCTCTTTTTCTTTTAAAATATATTTTTTTTGTAAGAGCTACACTGAAGTTGGCAGTTTGATAAATGCAAGTTAATTTCAATCTTTGTGTGCTAAAAAGGCACAAGTTCCTGTAGAGATAACAATACACATTCTCCTTTTTTTTTGCCAAATAAACTAAAAGCATGTCATCATCAATGTCTTCTCTCTTGCTGTATCAAAATCTCACCTAGCTTTTACTCAGAGATGGTCCCAATAATGTGCTTAAAGTCAAGTCAAATTCAGTTAGTGCATGATTACATTACGAAAATGTTAATACTGTATCCTAAATTGTGGATAATTAAGCCAATAAGCTATATATCATATGCTGAAGGAAATTTCTGGAGTGTTAAAGATTAAAAGAAAAAATAACAACAAGAACCGTATAGAACCGAAAACCGTGACCCTAAAACCGTGATACGAACCGAACTGTGGGTTTTGTGAACCGTGCCACCCCTAGTATGCATTATGTTAATGTAAATTTGGGCTTCAGTTTCTCAATGTAAAATATAATTTCTTTTGATTTTGGATTATTAAAGTTAATTACAACCTGGACATGTTAATGAGCGCTTTTGTGAGATTCATCCTAATAATGTAGTTATTTAACATATATTTTCATGTGTATGATAAATCTGTGCAATCACACAATACATCTTTGTGCCCATATCAGTGTCAGACAATATTTGCATTTCTTTCAAATCTTGGCACTGATCTAAGTGAAAGCAGATCATATCGGTGTTTCATTGTACCAATTCAAACAAAACTAAACTAGACAAGACTTTTTTCATGAAATGTTATAAAATTGCATTTTGATTCCTTGCTTTATTATTTTGTTTAAAATGTTATTTTGCATTGCATTTAGTTTGTATTTATTTAAACACATTCTTAAAATATAACTGATTAAAACAGAATTAAACCGTATAGATTTGTAATAATCATCATGTTTATTGTCCATGTGCGTACTACATATCAGTTTCTGGTGACTTTTTCGACTTTGAAATGGAGGTATTTTTTCGCGTCAGGTTCAGGCGTGTGATTGACAGCTCAGCTTGCAGTCAAATGTTTTCATGATGTTTTCATCACAGGTGTTGGCCAAGGCCTCTAAGGTGATTCCCGTGATGCTGATGGGCAAGATTGTCTCGCACAAGAGCTACGAGTACTGGGAATACTTGACCTGCCGTGCTGATCTCTGTGGGCGTCAGCATGTTCCTGCTGTCCAGCTCCACCGGCAAACATCCGTCCACCGTCACCACCTTCTCCGGCGTCATCATCCTCGGAGGATACATTGTGTTCGACAGCTTCACCTCCAACTGGCAGGACAACCTCTTCAAATACAAGATGTCGTCGGTGCAGATGATGTTCGGCGTGAATCTCTTCTCCTGCCTCTTCACGGTCGGCTCTCTGCTGGAACAGGGCGCCTTCTTCGACTCGCTCGCCTTCATGACGCGCCACTCCGAGTTCGCTTTCCACGCCGTGCTGCTGTCCGTCTGCTCCGCGTGCGGACAGCTTTTCATCTTCTACACCATCGCGCAGTTCGGCGCGGCCGTCTTCACCATCATCATGACTCTACGGCAGGCCATCGCCATCCTCCTGTCCTGCTTCCTCTACGGTCATGCCGTCACCATGGTGGGCGGCTTCGGGGTGGCCGTGGTCTTCCTCGCCCTTTTCCTCCGCGTCTACGCCCGCAGCCGCATGAAGAAGACCAGCAAGCGGGTGACGCAAACGCCGGTTCAGAAGGTCTAGATGAACAGCAGTCGTTCGGATGTGTACAGATGCCACATTTTCGTGGTTTAATTTGTCCTTTTTGTTTTCTGCAAAACTGTGGGTTTGTATTTTGTAAGGTCAAAAGGTACAGAAAGGGATTACGCTGTATTTCAAAGGGATTTTGGCTCGGCACTTGTGTCTTTGTGTGGGAAATGACTTCACGAGCCATCGAGAGAACACAGACTGGTCAGTGAGTGCTGAGCCTTTGATATCTTTGTAATTTGGTACTGAAATACGTTCGGTTTTTCTATTTAAAGTTTGCTTTAAGAAGTTGTCCGAGAGGAATACGAGATGTTGTTCCGGTAGAGATGCTTTAGGAGTGTCTGTGCCACTTGTCTACTTACCCATCCATCTGTTCTCATCATATTTGGGTCATATTTCACTACAAAAACAAATAGAATGTAATAATAAAATGTAGTAAACACACGTTAGTGTAGCCTTTTTTCAAGAATCATTACCTTTTTTGCATTATCACATTATTTTCGTGAAAAATAAGTAGATTTTCTGCCCAAATCATCTTATTGTTATTAATATTATATTTTTATTATTTGTATTATTTTTCAAAATATTTTATTATTATTATTAATACAATAATTGTCACTGTTTTAACATAATCATACTGTAATGCAATATTTTTATTTTTGTGTGAAAATACGACCGAGGAATACATCCTCAATGACTACGTTTACATGTGCACCAATAATGCGATTTATTTCTAATAATCAGAGAAAGGACTTAATCGTATGCACCCTCATAATTAGATTATAATGGGTTTTTGGCAATATTGCAATTAAACTTTACCTCATGTAAACAATACTTAGATCAAACTAATGGGATTAAGCTCATAATTGTAGTAACTCTAATTGCATATGTGGCACACGTCGATTTTAATCGCAATAAAAAGGCATGTAAACACCTTAATCGCATTATTACCGATCTGACCAAAGTACGCATGTGCTCGGACATATGTTGTAATCCCAACTTTGTGAATGAACTCCGTGACATTATTCTGAAGTTTTCCATCCACTCCGAATCGCTAAACTCTCTTAAAGGTAGGGTAGCGTTAGGCAATTTCGGAGACACTAACAATAGCAAGCTAGCTTTGAAAGCATTAGATCCCACCTTCCCTTCAGAGCGTCTCCAAAGCCACGCCTCCTTCAAAAACACATGAATGCGCATGAACGCGAGTATGCAAAGCGTCACGAGAGACGATGTTAAATTACCTCATGCTGCATATTCATTTCGCCGTTGCCAGAAAAATGCCTAAATGGGTTGCCATTTTAATGACTGTCTGTTTACAACTCTGCATAGCCTCATGAAATGCGCTGATGACGTGTGAAGTCTGCGCAAGTGGAGGTATGGAAATACATACGTTGACAGGCAGGTAGGACATCATATCTTTGCATTCGGACCGTTTGCAATGATAATTTTTTTTTTGTCCTGAGACTTCCACAGAAGATATATGTACATGTTTTAATATTTAGACCACTTCTATTATTGATTGCTATGAGGATATGAAGAGAGTTTCAACCAGAATAACAAAAAGTGTTTATGGAAATAGTTGCCGACCCTACCTTTAACACAATTATCTTCATCCATAGACGGTGAAAGCGACGACAGCGTAGGCAACTATTGTTTTTGTGACCGATTAAAACTGTACACTGTTCATCACCGTGTCGAATAATATCCAATGCGTCCATGGAAATGTGTTTTGCATTTGACGTAAGTGGATTAAAACCAGTAACACCTACTGTATGTGAGTTCATCATTTGTGCATTGCATTAGGTTATGTGAAGAATGGCGGTAAAATAGCCTCATTTCTTAGTGAATAATCAGAATAATGAAAACTGAATGTAATCGGTAGGAAAGAGTTTGGCTCGTGTCATGTAAACATCTTACTGCGATGAAGTCCTTACTCTGTTTATTCTAAAAATCACATTATTGGTGCTAGAGCTGCACGATTAATCGTTAAAAGATTTCGATTCAAACACTCACACCATCTTATTCCTAAATGACAACGATTTGCCTCTATTAAACCTTTGACAAGTACGATCACAGCGAACATTCAGATCTGCGTTCTGATCCAGAGAGAGCAGTTGTCTTTGACCTATAGCTATGAAACAATTCATGTTATAACAGAAGTACTGGGATAAAAGTTTATAGTTTGGATATAAACACTGATGTCTACAGTAGCGATCAAAATTGAGTAAATCACCTATTGAAAGTAACTTGGCGCTTCAAATAACGATTATCAATTACATAGTTACACCAGTAGGTGGCGACAAGTGACTGTTAGAAATGTATTTATTGAATCATTCATTCAAGAGATTTGTTGATTCATCCAGTAAGGTAACAAGTGAAGTCTTTATGAGTGAGTCATTGAATCATTCACTCAATGCGATTTTTAAAAAAAATAATACATTCAAATTAATTAAATTTTTTAAAAATAGGCTAGACTGCAGCAATTAATATTTAGTCAAAACCTCTAGTAAATTACGTTATTTTGTTGAGTTGTTTATTTCAAAAATGTCGGAGAATCGTGATCTCTATTTTAAACCAAAAAAAAATCATGATTCTCAAATTCTCCAGAGTCGTGCAGCTAACTAATAACTAATTTGGCAGTTAAATGGCTCATATCTCAAATGTTTTTTCCCCCGTCTTATTCCTGCTGTCAGGTGTGCTGTTGTTGTTGGTTATATGGCGTATCTGTCATATCAAACCAGCATCCATAAACCACCAGTGCCTGTTTGATAAATCTGAGGAATAGGCTTTGTGTCGAATCATTTAAAATCATTGATACAGTGTTTACAGATTACACAGTTTAAAATAGTGAATATGGCTAGTTTGGGTTTTTGAAATGAACACATTAGTCCTTGTGTAAGTCAATACTTTTGTCTTTTGATTTTGGGGTGAAATATGAGCTGAACCAGTTCTTGACAGGTTTTGCGAGATTCACTCTGAAACACATTTTTTAAGCAGGTTTGACTGTGTCAGGTGTGTCTTTCAAGCATTTTTATAACACATACCCTTATTATGACATTATAATCAAACATGTTAAAGGCAACGTTCATCTATGCACTAAAGATGTCATTTACTTTCCCTCATGTTGCACCAAACTCGTATTTCTTTTCCATAAAGAAACCATCATACCATCATTTATGGACGTCTTGTATGGCTTCGTTGTATTGGAATAAAGCATGACTTTTCTGCCTAATTCTGCCTTTTAAGTCATACGAGTTTAGAATGACATGAGGGTGAGTAATGATGACAGAATGTTCATATTTTGCTGAACTGTCTCTTTAAGAGGCGTGGCTTCTGTCAGTTTAGTTTGTGGAACGGGATTGTTCGGCGGTTTTCCCGGTTAGATGAGGAAGACACTGAAAAATGTCACACGTGTTTGTAAGAGCCTGAAAGGGAAGTTCCACACTATGAGTCTGTTCATATTTCTATTAATTATCTACCATAAAAATATATACAGATGTGTACGCTTAAGTAAAAGCCACCAATCCAGTTTAACAGTGTGGTCCGGTTCACACAGGTGTTTATTTTTTGGTTGAAGGAGATTTGAACAAATTTGCTCTGGAGGTTCACAATACTAATGACGTCCGTTTCATTTATATTGTTGAAACAAATATAACCTTTTTTCATTATGTTGAAGGTTATTCTTAGAGAAACTACCTAATAACCGTTTTCTTTTTGGTCTTTTTAAGGGGTTAAACTTTTTTTCTTTTTCTTTTTTTTAAAGTTTATTTTCTGTTATTGTTTTTTTATTTGCACGTGCAATAATAATCTGCCTTCTATCATGCTTGTTTACCAAAATATTGAGGTGAAATCTCACTTTTGTCCAGAATCTACATCCTTTCGCATGTTACAGAATTATTTTTAAACACTAACCAGGATTAAAACTAACTTTACATTTTACAATAAGGTCCCATTAGTTAAGTTAGTAAAGACATTACATAACATCAACTAACAATGAGCAATACATTTCTTACAGTATTTATTCATCTTTGTTAATGTTAGCTAATAAAAATACAACTGTTTATTGTTAGTTCATGTTCAGGTCTGTTAAATGATAACAAATACAACTTTTGATTTTAATAATGTATTTTTAAATGTTGAAATGAACATTAACTAAGATTAAAAATGCATTAAAAGTATTTTTCATTGTTAGTTTATGTTAAATAATGTTACCTAATGGAACCTTACTGTAAAGTGTTTTTTATTAACACAAATCATCATAATTAAAGCATTACTTATTATATTAGTATTCCTCGTATATAATTAGTAAAGCATTACCAGGTGAACCTCATGAAAACAGGTCGAAGAAAATTTTGATTTATAATGAAAATTAAGCTTATTTTAGGACCATCAAGGTTTTGTTTTTGTTTTGTTTTTTGCATTATGACATTTTCATGACATTTACCATAATGTGTTTTTTTTCCTCATTATTCTATGGAAGTTTGTTTCTGCCACAGAATAAAATAGGCCTTTTTTCTCGCAATTCAGACTTTATTGCTCAGAACTGTGAGATTAAAACTCGCAACTGCAAGTTATAAAGTCTGAATTTCAAGACATAAACTCACAATTGCGAGGAAAAAAAATCAAAAGTACTTTTATTATTTTTTTATTCGGTGGAGGAAACAAGCTTCCATATGATTCTCATACAGGTATCAGCAAATTTGAATTAAATCAGAAAAATTAAATGTGAAATGTATTATTTATTTAAAAAAATAATTTAAACTAAAACATCAGTACTATAAACTGTTCATGTACTAAAATCCATTACAGTATTTTTCACATTATTGGGAAGAATTCTGCTTTATTGTCATGAAAAACTTAATGCTCCTAAATTAACTTTAGGGACAAATTAATGTCTGTTTTTTTTCTTTTTGATTTTAGAGTGAAATATGACCTGAACATGTTCTGTGAGATTCACCTTACCAAGACTGCCATGAGGTTTTGTTTTCTGTCCTCTGTAATATTAATTTCTTGTAAAGGCCCATGAATGTTTGGAAGGTCTTAATGAATCATTTGTCTGTCAGTCTGATCAGATAAATGTGTCGTTTCCTGCCTTTTAATGTGAAGGGATGTGAAGGATGTGTCTGGCTACCTAATTAATAGTCTTATTAACTTTGTTTTAGGGTTCATTTGTTTATATTAGATTAAATTAATTTGATCACATGACCAAACTGTCTCGGATGTGTGTTTCATCCTCATTTTTGTTCTGTTCTGGTTCCTTGTACTCATGATGATGATGTTAAAGTCATCAGCACTGCTAAATTACATGTTATTTTACACGTCATGAAGAGTCTCTTGAGTTTGTGTGTTAATGAGGTCTCTGATATAATATTGAGCTGCAAGCTGATATAAACAAATAAAAGCAGAATCCATCAGTTACAGTCATTTGACCACAAATTCAATCTCGTGCTTGTGTTAAAAAAGAAAACTTCCAGTATCACTGCCAGTAGAAAGATTCAAATCTCAAGAGAAACTATGATTAACTGGAAAGGTATACAAAAATGATTTTATCATAGTCAGAGTCTCTCTCCTTTTTTATGTAATTTTTCAGATGATGAATGAACAGTGAGTTCACTCAAAACCACAGCCTGTGTCTGGGACATTTATGCATGTCTGGTCTTGTACACTAAAAATATTGTATAATATGATTATTATTATTTAGAAATTGGTGTAGAAACCATTTTCACTTAGAAATTGCTAATAAATTTCACAAACAGTCCCTTTATTTTTGGATCACACTTGGTACCTTCATGGTCAAAAGTGACCGAAGCCTCGAAATCAATGTAATATATTTTTGTTCAGTAATATTTTATGATTATTATTTAGAATTTTGAGGGGATTTTATGATACTGTGCAATATTTATACAATATTTTTAGCCATTTTTTCCCCCATTAAAATTAATATTTTGTTTTAAATCATTTTTAATTATTTTTAAATAAATGATGCAATATTTCAGGTTAAAATAAAGTTAAGGCCTTTAACACATCCAAATCATGTCCATGATTCTTTGTATGTTCGCATAGCTTATGCGACAAAAGTCACCAAGTGTTATCCCATTCCGATAAAGTAAAAAAAATTAAAAAAAAATTCAAAAAGTAAAATTTTTGGTCAGTTCTGAGGGTTAAATGCAAAATTTTGAAGTAGAAAGACTGAAATAGTATTTTCTTGTTAAACATACTTGAATAATCTTTGTTGTTTCGAGATATAATTTTATATGTGATGCATTATGTATTAAGTATTTTAATGCATCAGTTATGCCTTGTAATGCACCTTGTAATGCATTGTATGAGCTCATGAATAATTATAACCACAATTATGATACATTACAATACTTATTTATTCATTGTTACACCTTTAGAAGTATAATGCATTAAAACACATGACAAACAACCAACTTCAGATGTAGCAAGGAATCTGCAAATATTGTAATACATTTTAACTTTGGTTGCAATTATTTATGAAAAGATAATGCATTATAACGTACATTATGAATCCCTATATAATGCATTATACAGGCATAAAGTGTTACCATAATGTTTTTTTGCAGTGTAGCTCAAGACAAAACTGCTGAATCATATCATCATAAAAATAACCTTAAACCTTATTAAATGCCTTAATATACCATTATTACCTTAACAAAATGATATTTATATATTTATAACATCAATCAGTCATTCAAACTTTATGTAGCACCAGCACCTTTCAAGGCAGCAAATTAAATGTAATTCAAAGCGATTGATTCAAAATGCAACAATAAATATAAAACTAGACAAATAAAGTTCGTCAAGACAAACTTTGAAGTTGGATTGAGAAAGCCACACCAGAAAGACTGAAAAATGTTAAAAGGTTTGAAGTAGTTTGAAGTTTAAAGTTGTTTTAACGTTCAAAGTTGGAATGTTTTGAAATAAAGTCTATCAGCATGCTAGCATGATATTAGCATGAGTTAGCATTTTGATAACATGATTAGCACATTGTTAGCATGTTGTTAGTGTGATTTAGCACATTGTTAGCATGTTGTTAACATGATTAACACTTTATTAGCATGTTGTTAACATGATTAGCACTTTGTTAGCATGATTTAACATGTTGCTAACATGATTAGCATGTTGCAAGCACGGTTAAATGTTGTTAGCATGATTTAGCATGTTACTAGCTTTTTGCTAACATGATTTATTATTTAGTTTGCTAACATAATTAGCACACTGCTAGCATGATTTTGCACATTGCTAGCATGTTGCTAGCATGATTACCATGTTGCTAGCATGATTTAGCATGTTGTTAGCATGATTAGCACATTGCTAAAAAATTTTACCGTTCCTAGCATGATTTAGCACATTGCCAGTACATTGCTAGTATGATTTAACATGTTGCTAGCATGATTTAACAATGCTAGCATGTTTTTTATGTGACGATAGATAAACCGTAAGCAGTGTTGGGTGTAACGCATTACTAAGTAAATTAAATTGTAAACTGTAAATTGCAATTAAATTAATTCTTGAAAAAGTAAAGGATTGTACTGTTCATTTTTAGGTAATTTAATTACAGTTACTTATAATGTACTTGCGTTACATACTGTAAATTAGTTCAACAGTTCTGTTTAAATCAATATTGAATTTAAAATCTAAATTTGTCGTCTAAAGGTAAAAGTGAACACTGCCTCTTTAAAATCGTTAGCTGTAGTGCAGTTGAGCGCACCAGTTGGCTGCGTAGTCGCTGTCTAAAGATGTCGGCAGAAGCGAGTGGCTGTTTTGCAGAATGGAAATAATCCAATTACTTCACTTTTTTGACACAGATAGGCAAGAACATTACGGTAAAATGTAAACTATGTCCTAGAGAGAAGAAACTGCGCGCGCTCTCTGAGAGACATCTTCAGTCAGCGCGCTCTCGACCAAAGCCTCTCGCGAGTGTCAGATTTTCGCGGTTTATTGCACATAAACGTTCAAATACACACACAGTTATGTCAAAATGCCCGCCTTGGCGTATATTCGCGTTGGTTATGTGAATGTGAACAGCATGTGTAACAGCATATTGTCTCCGTCCATTAGGTCTTAGTGACAGCAGCCTTTAAAACATGCTACTGTCTACTATTGGCTGTCTAAATATAAATGATAAAATCAAACAACTATGCAGAGTTATTTTATATTTGATTATTCAATTTCTGTGGTATTTTTACTTACTACTATTAGACCTACCTGGAAAAAAAATATATAGCATTGTTTTATTTGTATTTTTATATATTTTTACCGTGGTATCGAGTATTGTGCACTTTTGGTGGTATCGGTACCGACTACTAGATTTTTGGTATAGTAACATCCCTATTTGTTACTAAAAAAAATGTAAGTATTATAAAGTAAATAAAAGTATTATAGTATATGTTTTAATACAGTTAAAATGTTTTAAAAAGCTATAAAAGGCTAAACTATTCCATGTTTGACTAAATTATTAAAAGAGTTTCCTTTCTATTGTCTATCCGGTCAAGGTTTATAGGGATTTTAAGAAGTAATTCGTAAGTTACTTATTGAGTAATTAAATTACTTTTCAGACAGAGTAATTAGAAAAGTATTTTAAATACAACATTGATGATGTAACTAGTAATTAATTACTTTTTTGAAGTAACTTACCCAACACTGACCGTAAGTTTAGAAAAGTTATAAAAACTAAACAGTATAACTGCTAAAATGTTGCTTTGCAGTGGCTAAGGTGTTTTAAATAGTTTTTGCATGTTGACATGTGGTTGCTAGGTGGTTCCCCACTGATATTCTGGTCTGTGGGATTTTTATACACATTTTGCAAGCTGCGCGATCAACTCTGATATCATTCTTTGTGCACAAAATGATCAACCCGACGAATGCTGATCTGTTTGGGTGACAGTAGATAAATCATCCGCCAACATCTTCCTCTCAGAGGTCTGTATGCGTCGATAACGCACCACAACTGTTCTCAGACGCTGTAAACAGCAGCCCCTCTTTCAGCCACGCGACGCGACCTTCATGCCAACGCAGAATGTTTACAGTGACACACATGCACATAGACCTAACCTCGATTTCACACACGTCACGGAAAACAAAATGTGTTCTCCACACCTAGAGAGAAAGCCGCGTGTGAGGCTCGGT